>NC_031998.1:2041443-2088499 GCF_001879085.1 Nicotiana attenuata
TGGATCCTTTTTTAGCTATCTTCGCTATTTGTTTTTCCTTTAATAATAGTAGTATCGTACAGTATCTTGAAAATACTTTATAGCTGCATTCCTTTTTGCTTTTTCTCTTTATTCCTATCTGCTATGTAATAGTAGTATAGTCATTTGTAGTTGCCGGAAATTAGTCAGTAGAATTGTATACCCTGCTGGTATAGTTATATGTCGTGTTGGTATCGTATGGTAGTTGTAATATTTTTAATTGGTTTAGTTGCATTTTAAGTGAATTCTATTTCTGAAATTATTTTATATGAACATGTTTTGCAGTGTTGGGATTTTCTTGTACCTATGGACTTAGATTATAAACCATAGGTTGATTGGGATACCAACTGCCATGTTATTCATCAATTGAAAGCGAATTTATCAAAGAGGCAACTTCGACTGTTTAAGAAAACATGCTTTGGCTATTTTTTGGATCTGCCACCAATTATTGTGCAGATTCGGGTTATGCACCATTTGCTTATTAGAGAAGTACATCATGAGGTGAAAAATGAGATGCGGTTTGTAGTGAATGATTCTAGGTTGCGCTTTGGCTTGGGTGAATTTGCACTTGTTACTGGGTTGTAATGTAAGGGTGATACAAGTATAGAGAGCATAGCAGAGAATAGGTTGATTTCAAAATATTTTGGGACTGCATCCGTGACATTTGCCCAATTAGCAGACTATTTTAAGAAGAAGAAATGGGAAACAGATGATGATGCGTTGAAGATAGCAGTTCTTTATTTTGTGAATAGCTTCTTACTTTCTCAACTCAAAACAAAGGTATTTCACGGTCTTACATTGACTTGGTTGAGTGCGGTGAGTTTAATAATTATCCCTGGGGTATAGATGTTTATAAAGCTACAATTGACTCGTGTTCCAACAAGTTTCAAGATAAGCCTTCTTTTTATAGACTAGGTGGCTTCCCGTTGGCTTTACAAACTTGGTTGTATGAATGCTGCCCAAGTTTGGATGGTCACTTTACTTTGTAGTCTTTATTTTATACATTTCTCTACTTTATTTACTTTGTAGTCTTTATTTTTACTATTTTACTCTTTTTTTATGTCTTAGGATATAATCTCTCTTCATTTAGTACTTAAACATAATTATGGTATTTGTAATCTTCAAGAACAATTAATATTAAGGGTAGAACAGGAAAAAAATAATTAATTTACTTTTAAACTTTCAAAATGACAAATAATTTGATACTGTTATAAATAGAATTGTATTTATGGTGAATGTCTATATTTAGAGAGATTCTAAAGTTCATTGCTTGGTGGCTAAGTCACCCTCTCCCTATAAATAGAGGGTTCTATTCTATTGTAATTCATCCAATATCAATAAGAATTCTCTCTTCCTACTTTTCTCTGCAATATTCTTCTTCTTCTTTTATTATTTTATAACAGAGACAAACTATTTTTTGAAACCACAATAGACAATTTATGACGGAGGATGTAGTGCCTTTCTTTCTTAAAGCTTTTTATATCGGCAATTTTTTTTGTCCGTTCATTTACTACTGTCTTTCTTTCGTACCTCCTATTTATTTTGGCAAACTTCTTACTTTTTGTTTTTTGTTTTTTTTGAATTCAAATTTGGATATCATACTTATTATTTTACCATGATATATATTTGCTCAATAAGCCATATATTAATCATTCACATCAAGTACACTGTATGTACAATATATATATATATATATATATATATATNCAGCCCACAACCGGGGTGTCACGGAGTATATGAGCCTCTAAATCAGAATACAGTCCACTACATTGTCTAGAGAAATAAACTGAAAAGACGAGAAATGATAAGAAGGAGAGTCAAAGCCTGCGAACGCCGTGCAGCTACCTCAATAGTCTCCAAATTCCGAAGCCTTGATCAACAACCGCCGTTGTGACCGGTATCGCCTGGATCTGCACACGAGGTGCAGGGAGTAACGTGGGTACACCAACTCAGTAAGTAACGAGTCCAAACTTTCGACTGAAGGGTAGTGACGAACTCAACCATTACAGATGACAATAGAAATAATTATGCAGAATTGTTTCAATTTAATAGGCAGTTCAAAACAGTAAAGTAGAGCAGATACGAACAATGTAAAGAATATCACTCTGCTACCTCTACATGCCAATGCACATGCTGTATGTGATGCACCACGCTGTCAGCCTCATGTGCTCACAATCTCAAATACTCAACCACTCGGTACTGTATATGGCTCATACGACCTAGGGAAGATCCATCTCGGAATATATATATACATCACTAACAACAGTCACTCAGTACCAAGGAAAAGGGCAATCCAGCCCGGTGGAGAAGATCCATCTCCAGGTATCAAGTACTTCGGACAAGATCCATGTCCAGGGAAGATCTATCCCTCAGTAATATCAATTGCATTCACTGGGGGTGTGTTATAGACTATGGAGGGCCTCCTACAGCCCAAGCGCTATCATAACATCAATATAACCACTGCGGCGTGCAGCCCGATCCCATAACTGTCACTTATAATCAGGCTCTCGGCCTCACTCAGTCATCAATCTCTCCAGTATCAACCAGGGGCTTACCATGTCATGAAAACTAACCCGAAACAATGATATGATATATCAATAAATAACCGAGACTAAGATATGATATAAGAATGCATAAACATGACTGAGTACGGAATATCAATAAAAGTAGTGAGATAACAGCAAGAAGCGACCACTAGGGTCTCAACAGTACCGGCATATAGCCTAAACATGATATCTAGCATGATTGACAACTCAATTACTTTATCACATGATGAAAACACAGATATTAACAGGATAGTCATTATACGGTGCCATGGAATCACCCAGGTCACATTTCTCATGGTGCACGCCCGTCACTTGGAATGTGCGTCACCTCAATACCAATCACATAACACATAATTTGGGGTTTCGAACCCTCAGAACCATGTTTGAAAGCGTTACTTACCTCAAACCGAGCAAAATCCTACTCCACAATGCCTTTTCCTCTTAAATCGGTCTCCAAACATCCCGAATATAGCCACAAGTAATTCAATACGATCAATAAAGGCTAAAAGGATCAACTCAACAAGAAAACTACTAAGTTAAAGCAAAAATCCGAAATCGACTCAAACCCGACCCCCGGGCCCACGTCTCGAAATCTAACAAAAGTGACAAAACCCGAAAGCGCATTCACTCACGAGTCTAACCATACGAAATTTATCAAAATCCGACATCATTTGCCCCTCCAAATCCCCAAAATCTACTCTCCAATTCTCAAGCCCTAATCTCCCAAATTTCCAACTCAAATCCCTAATTAGATAATGAAGAAAGCCATATATTCACAAAATTTAGACCAATACGGGTTAAAATCACTTACCCCAACGTTTTTCTTGAAAATCCTCGAAAAATCGCCTCTCTCCCGAGCTTCTCAAGTCCAAAAATTGAATATGGAACCCTCGAGCTGATGTTTTTCTGCCTAGAAATACTGATTCTACGGACCTCTTGTCGCTTCTGCGATGCCGCACCTGCAGAAATTTCCATCGTAGGTGCGGATTTCACCTAAAATCCCTAACTTCGCTCATGCGGCTTCATGAACGCATCTGCGCATATCGCAGGTGTGGGAATCCATCGCACCTGCGGCCAAACAACACACCTGCGCCTAGCTGCCCGCATCTGCGGCCCTCGTATGTGCGGGAAAGTCTTTGTGCCTGCGGCTTCTGCACAGCTCCTTCTTGGCTGCATCAGCGGATCCTTCTTCGCTTCTTCGGACTCGCACCTGCAGTTTCCACTCCGCAGGTGCGATTACACCAGCAACAACAGCACTTCAGCTGCTCATTGAATTCCAAAACCAAGTCCGAAACCTCGCAGATTCCTCCCGAGGCCCCCAGGACCTCAACCGAACATCTCAACCAGTCATATAACCCCATGCGAACTTAGTCGAACCTTCGAATTTCCCAAAACAACATCAAAACACCAAATTACACTCGGATTCAAGCCTAAAGAACTTCTAAACTTCCAAATTCCACAAGCGACGCTGAAACCTATCAAACCTCGTCCGATTGACCTCAAATTTTGCACAAACGTCATAAATGACACCACAGACCTACTCAAATTCTTGGAATTCCAATGCGACCCCGAAATCCAAATTCCCACTGCCGGTCAAATTCGCCAAAATTCCAACTTTCATCAATTCAAGCCTAATTCAACTACGGACCTGCAAATCACATTCTGGATGCGCTCCTAAGTCCAAAATCACCTAACAGAGCTAATAAAACTATCATAATTAAAATTCGATGTCGTTTACACATACGTCAACATACAGTTAACTTTTCCAACTTGAACTCTCAATTAAGAGACTAAGTGTCTCAATTCCCTCCAAATCCACTCTGGACCCGAACCAACTAACCCGGTATATCATAATATAGCTATAAAACACAAAAGAAGCAGGAAATGGGGAAACGGGGCTATAACTCTCGAAACGACCGGTCAGATCGTTACATCCTCTCCCTCTTATACAAACGTTCGTCCTCGGGCGGGTCTAGAAACATACTTGGAGGCTCAAATAGGTGTGGATATCTGCTCCGCATCTCCCTCTCGGTCTCCCAAGTGGCCTCCTCCACGGGCTGACCTCTCCACTGCCCTTTCACTGAAGCTATATCCTTTGACCTCAACTTTCGAACCTGCCGCTACAAAATAGCCACCGGCTCCACATCATATGTCAAATCACCATCCAACTAAACCGTGCTGAAATCAAAAATATGAGATGGATCACCGATATACTTCCGAAGCATAGAAACATGAAATACTAGATGCACACTCGACAAGCTAGGTGTCAAGGCAAGCTTGTAAGCCACCTCCTCAATCCTCTAAAGTACCTCAAAAGGCCCAATGAACCGAGGGCTCAACTTGCCCTTCTTCCTAAATCTCATAACACCCTTCATGGGTGAAACCTTCGGCAGAACCTTCTCCTCGACCATGTAAAACACATCACGAACCTTCCTGTCAGCATAACTTTTTTGTCTCGATTGCGCCGTGCGAAGCCGCTCCTGGATCAATTTCACCTTGTCTAATGCATCTTGAACCAAGTCTGTACCCAAAAGCCTAGCCTCACACGGCTCAAACCAACCTACCGGGGATCTACACCGCCTCCCATATAAAGCCTCATATAGAGCCATCTGAATACTTGACTGATAACTATTGTTGTAAGAAAACTCTGTGAGTGGCACAAACTAGTCCCATGAACAACAAAAATCAATGACACAAGCATGCAACATGTCCTCTAATATCTGAATAGTGCGCCTCGGACTGTCTGTCCGTCTGAGGGTGAAATGTTGTGTTCAACTCAACCTCAGTGCCCAACTCTCCAAAACTACGATGTAAACTGCATGCCTCTATCTAAAATGATAGAAACTGGCACACCGTGCAGGCGAACAATCTCTATAATGTAAGTCTCAGCCAGCGGTCTAATGAATAGGTAGTACTCATAAGAATGAAGTGTGCTCACTTGGTCAGCCGATCCACAATCACCCAAATAGCAGCGAACTTCCTCGAAGTTCGTGGGAGCCCAACTACGAAATCCATGGTAATCTGCTCCCACTTCCACTCTGGAATCTCTATCTTCTGAAGCAAGCCACCCGGTCTCTGATGCTCATATTTTACCTGCTGGCAGTTAAACACCGAGCTACAAATCCAACTATATCCTTCTTCATTCTCCTCCACCAGTAGTGCTGTCTCAAATCCTAGTACATCTTCGCAGCACCCGGATGGATGGAATACCTCGAGCTGTGGGCCTCTTCAAGAATCAACTCCCGTAGCCCATCTATATTGGGCACACATATCTGGCCTACATCTCAACACCCCATCGTCTCCAATAGTCACATATCTGGCATCACCATGATGAACTCTGTCCTTGAGGACAAGCAAATGGGGGTCATCATACTAGAGCTCTCTGATGCGATCAAATAATGAAGATTGAGAAACCACACAAGCTAGGACCCGACTGTGCTCCAAAATATCCAACCTCACGAGCAGGTTGGCTAAAGCCTGAACATCAACTGCAAGAGGTCTCTCTCCAACAGGAATAAATGCAAGACTGTCCATACTCACTACCTTCCTACTCAAGGCATCGACCACCACATTGGCATTTCCCGGATAATACAGAATAGTAATATCATAGTCCATTAGTAGCTCCAACCACCTCCACTGCCTCAAATTGAGATACTTCTGCTTGAACAAGTGCTGGAGGCTACGATGATCAGTAAACACCTCACATGAAACATCATAGAGATAGTGCCTCCAAATCTTCAACACATGAACAATGGCAACCAACTCAAAATCATGAACAGGGTAGTTCTTCTCATGGGGCTTCAGCTGGCGCGAAGCATAAGCAATTACCCTCCTGCATCAAACATACCTAATACCGATCCGAGAAGCATCACAATATACTATATAGGAACCAAAAGCTGATGGTAGAACTAGAACTGGAGCTGTGGTCAAGGCAGTCTTGAGCTTCTGAAAGCTCGCCTCACACTCATCCGACAACCTGAAAGGAGCACCCTTCTGGGTCAATCTGGTCTAGAGCTATGCAATAAACGAGAAACCCTGCACGAACCAACGGTAATAACCAGCCAAACCAAGAAAGCTTCGAATCTTTATAGCTGAGGACGGTCTGGGCCAACTCTGAACCGCCTCTATCTTCTTTGGGTCCACCTGAATACCCTCACCGGACACCACGTGCCCCAAGAACGCCACTGAACTGAGCCAAACTCACACTTGGAGAACATAGCATAAAGTTTCTCTTCCCTCAACCGCTGCAATACAACCCTCAAATATTGGGTGTGCTCCTCCTGGCTACGAGAGTATACCAGGATATCATCAATGAACACAATAACGAACGAGTCGAGATAAGGCCGGAACACGCTGTTCAGCAAATGCATGAACGCGGCTGGGGCATCGGTCAGCCCAAACGACATCACGAGGTACTCATAATGACCATAACGGTCCTAAAAGCTGTCTTAAGAATGTCCGAGTCCCTAATCTTCAATTGGTGATACCCTGACCTCAAATCAATCTTGGAGAACACCCTCGCTCCCTGAAGCTGGTCAAATAGATCATCAATACGAGGCAAAGCATACTTGTTCTTGATTGTGACTTTGTTCAACTACCTGTAATCAATGCAAATTCTCATAGTGCCATCCTTCTTCTTCAGAAATAGAACCGGTGCACCCCAAGGTTACACACTAGGCCAAATAAACCCCTTATCAAGGAGTTCCTGAAGCTGATCCTTCAATTCCTTCAACTCAGCCGGTGCCATACGATACGATGAAATAGAAATGGGCTAAGTGCTCGGCACCCAATCAATACCGAAGTCAATATCCCGATCCGGTGGCATGCCCGGCAGGTCTAAAGGAAACACATCCGGAAAATCTCGCACCACCGGAACAGAATCAATAGCAGGGGTCTCAGCACCAACATCCCTCACAAAAGCCAAATAATATAAACAACCCTTCCCAACCATCTACCGAGCCTTCAAGTATGAAATCACTCTACTGGGGACATAATCTAAAGAACCTCGCCACTCAATCCATGGCAACCCCGGCATCGCCAGCGTCACTGTCTTCGAGTGATAGTCCAAACTAGCATGACATGGAGACAACCAATCCATACCCAATATCGTCAAAATAAACCATACTAAGCAGTAGAAGATCAACTCTAGTCTCCAATCCCCCAATAGTCACTACACACGACCTATGCATACGGTCCGCAATAATAGTATCGCCCACCGGAGTAGATACATGAACAAATGAAACTAAAGACTCAGGGCATATCCAGATAATCGGCAAAATACGATAATATATATGAATAGGTGGAACCAGGGTCAAATAATACAGAAGCATCTCGGTGACATACTGAGACAATACCTGTGATCACTGTGTCTGAAGCAATAACATCTGGTCTGGCAGGGAGTGCATATAAACGGGCCTGACCGCCAACTGATCGGCCTCTACCTCTAGGGAGACCCCTAGCTGACTGAGCTCCACCTCGAGCTGGCTGGGCGGATGGTGAAGTAACTGGTGCAAAAGTTGAAGGCCGACTCCTCTGCTGAGATGAACCTCCCGTAAGGCGGGGACATTTCATCTTGATATGACCCAAATCTCAACACTCAAAGCAACCTCTCCCTGTAAATGGCAGTGGGGACTGAAGGGAGCCCCAAGCACCGGGATAGCCGCTAGAAGGACTCGACATAGAGGAACCCTGAGATGATGGTGCATGAGTCAAACTCTAAGCTGGGAGAGCACAGAGATATGAGTGACCCTGCTGAGAACTGTGAGAACCATGGCTAAATGATGCATCACGATGAATAGGACGAGCCGTCTGAGCATGCCTGTAGGGATGACCCCTGCCGTGGTGAAACTGACCTCCAGAAGGAACACCACCAATACTACCTGATCCACGAGGCCTCTTGACCTCCCTCTGAACCTACTCCTGGTGGCGAACAGACTCTATCTCCCGAACAATGTTAACAACCTCCTAAAAAGTAGCACCAGACACCCTCTCTCTAGTCATCAGTATCCGCAGCTGATACGCGAAGCCATCAAACCCTCCCGATCCTCTCTGTGTCTGTGGGAACCAACCAAACAGCATGACAGGCCAACTCAGAAAATCTCATCTCGTACTGCGTCATAGTCATATCCTCCTAATGCAACTGCTCAAACTGTCTGCGCAGCTCCTTTCTGCGAGACTGCAACACATACTACTCCAAGAAGAAAACGGAGAACTCCTGCCATGTAAGTGGCGCTACACAAACGAGACCCCACTGACATCTGTCTAAGAAACCCTAGGCATCCTCTCCCTCTGCACCGCTGAATTATAGAGGCTGGAGTCTCCCAAACCTCTCCAATCTACGATGCTAATCATCAGGAATGACAGGAACCACATAATCCTGAGCAGCTGCAACCGGCTGGGCTAGTGGCCCCCCCGGTGTCTGGAGTCCCTACAGTACCTGCTCGGGTGTGCGGGCGGCAGGAGTCTAAATTCCAAGAGCATTTCCAAATAGTTTCCAAATGTAACTAGCAGCTTGACCCTCCAGGGAGAACGTGAGTACACCAACTCAGTAAGTAACGAGTCTAAACTTTAGACTGAAGGGTAGTGACGAACTTAACCGTTACAGATAACAATAGAAATAACTATGCAGAATTGTAGGCATGCTTTCAATTTAATATGCTGTTCAAAACAGTAAAGTAGAGCAGATGCGAATAGTGTAAAGAATATTCTCTACTACCTCTACATGCCAATGCACATGCTGTATGTGATGCACCACGTTGTCAGCCTCATGCTCTCACACTCTCAAATACTCAACCACTCGGTACTCTATGTGGCTCATACGGCCCAGGGAAGATCCATCCCATAATATATATTTACATCACTGACAACAGTCACTCAGTACCAAGGAAAAGCGTAATCCAACCCGATAGAAAAGATCCAACTCCAAGTATCAAGTACTTCGGACAAGATCCATGTCCAGGGAAGATCCATCCCTTAATAATATCAATTGCGCTCACTGGGGTTGTGTTACAGACTCCGGAAGGGCTCATTTAGCCCAAGCGCTATCATAACATCAATATAACCGCTGCGGGGTGCAGCCCGATTCCATAACTATCACTCATAATCAGGTTCTCGGCCTCACTCAGTCATCAATCTCTCTAGTCTCACCACGGGCTCACCATGCCATGATAACTAACCCGGAACAATAATATGATGTATTGTTGCGGCCAAACGCACTCACGCAAGTGCACATGATCGTCAAGTAATAAAGTAGTGAGTAGAGTATCGTTCCCACGAGGACTTGTGATTAACTATTAACTAAACTAGACTATCCTAATTATCTATACAAGAATTAAACCTAGAAGTATTTGATTCTATACTAATTAAATAATGAAATATAAATAATGAACTTTAAACAGAGGAAAAGTAGATTTTTATGATATCAATGTAATGAAAACGATCTATGGTTATGGGCTATCTAACATTCCTATTGTATTCTTCAATTGAATTGACTAACTAATTTATCTAGTTTATTGGTTGACAGGGTTAATATTGCTCATAAGAATCTGTTGAGTTCTTACTCGCCTATTCAAGCTAACCTAACGCCTATATGTCTATGGAGTTAGAATCAACAAGAACGCATTTACAATTCCTATAAATTAACCAAGCAAGGCAATTAGGTATATGTCTATCCTAACCGCAAATCCGTTCCCCGAGGCCCAGGTTCAAGAACTTGCTCTACTCAATCCTATATGCAATCTAGAATTCCCACTTTCGAGTTCAACTCTAGATTCATAGATAGTATTCAATTGGTGATCAAGCAATTAAATAATTAAGTGCAGGATTGAATAAATAAACCAATATGATAAACTAAGAAATCAAAATCAATATCCGAATAACAATAGTCATTAAAGAACCACAACCCTAGAACGTGAAGTTTAGCTCCGCATAGACGTGGTAGCAAAACAACAAATCATACAAAGAAACATAAAAAGACTAAGTTGGTGGAAGAAAAGATGAAACCCGGCCTCCACGGCGGCTCTGTGCTTGTCCTTTGTCAAAAATTACTCTAAAAACGTTCTCTCATGTATATATACCAAGTAGGGTTGGGCCCAAACAATTATACCTTCTCCAATGTGAAAAAGGACACTTTTCCCGGGTGACTAGCGCGAGCTCGCGCGTCTCTTCGCGCACTATTCTGCCTCAGCCTTTAACGCGCGCGACTTCGCGCGTTCTTCGCGCGTTTTTCACACTGTTTTGTTCCTAATTTGGAAAAACGTAAAACATGAAAATTGTATCCCTTTGCGTTAGCTTTCCAACCATATATTGTGGTGCCAAAATGGAGTTCTGAGCAAAAAGTTATATCTATTTTACTAGACAGTGCGCAATCTGCCTACTGAAGTCTTCGTTTGCTCTAACTACCATCCGTTGACCCCCAACACGATCCCGACTTAATTCCTTGAACTTTTACTCAAACTTTAAAGTTCCAAATCACTTGAATTCATTCCATAACATCTATATAGCTTGGAATCACTCCTACAAGGCATAGAACACACAGTTAGTGCAAAACACTAGCGATTAAAGCTCAAACTCAATTAAAGTGCAGTAAATTAGAGTGTAATAATCAGCTAAAATACGTAATTATAGCCTATCATCATGTATCAATAAATAACTAAGACTGAGATATAACATAAGAATGCACGAACACGACTAAGTACGGAATATCAATGAAAATAGTGAGATAACAGCAAGAAACGACTACTAGGGTCTCAACAGTACCGGCATAAAGCCTAAACATGACATCTAGCATGATTGACAGCTCAATTACTTTATCACATGATAAAAATATGGATATCAACATGATAGAGTCATTATACTGTGCTATGGAATCACCCAGGTCACAATTCTCACGGTGCACGCCCGCACGCCCGTCACTTGGCATGTGCGTCACTCCAATACCAATCACATAACACATAATTTGGGTTTTAATCCCTCAGAACCAAGTTTGAAAGCGTTACTTACCTCAAATCGAGCAAAATCGTACTCCGTAATGCCTTTGCCTCTCAAATCGACCTCCAAACATCCTGAATCTAGCCACAAGAGATACGATACTGATATAATGTAAGGGTCCACCAACTTCTATAGCGAACTAGGTTCTCTATCAGGTTCGACAGTACACACACACGAAGTAGACATTAAATTATAGGTGGAATTTTACGCGGAAAAATCCCAGCTCAACGGGATTAAAAACCACGACCTACCCTTGTAGGATTTCAACTTCACTACTAAGAAACTTTCAGATTACAACCTATGCAACCTATGAATTAAACTCTTAATCCCTCACTAACTTGTAACACACCTGTTACTGGCCACTTTGCAATAACTCGACTACAAAGACTTTGGAACTTGACTAACTCTAGCCAAGACTTAAACACGCAGGTTTAAGGTTTACAAATGGGTTCCTATAGAATGCTTCTAAACAAGCTAGATAGGAATTACAGTTAAAGAACTTTTATAAAGTTACAACTCAACTAAGGACATACAATGACTCTATGTGGGAACTGGTTCGTAGTTGTTTTGTTTGTTCTTGAAGCACTTGTTTGCTAGATGGTCACGTGAGTGAGCTTGAGTAAGATATCTTAGTGTTCAAGTGCTTTGTTTTACCCTCCTTGAATGCATATATACATGTGTGACATCATATGTAATGATGCAAGCAAGGTATGTAAAAAGTCTTCCCTTGAAAGTTGACTGCAGCACTGTTCCTGCACTGTAGCGTGTGCAGGAAGCAACTTTCCGGCTGCAGAGTTGACTTCGTACAGTCTTCTCAGGAACTGGTAGGGACCTGGTGCCTCAGCTGTTCCTTCCACTCTGAGGAGTAGAATCATATTCCACGCTAAATCCCAACCTGGAACCTTGTGATCTTGAGGTCTTATGAATGTGTAACAGGATCCTTATTGGGTTCTGGATAGTAAGTTTGTTAGATCATCAAAACATAAAGTAAAGTACTTATAACCAAAGTACTTGTAACCTATCAATTTCTCCTTTTTTGATGATGACAAAATTATAGTTGAAAATCCTAGAAGGAGCCACAAAGGAAACAGATTGTGAACCAGAAAGACCTTAAGTTTCCCCTATAGCTCTCCATTCACCCTTAGTCAGTACCTGAACTTTTGTGAGTTCCCTCTAAATGAGGTTCCCCCCCCCCCTCCCCGTACGTCTACTATTTTGTTTTATTTCAACTTAAATTACTTACCCCNAAACAATGATATGATATATCAATAAATAACCGAGACTAAGATATGATATAAGAATGCATAAACATGACTGAGTACGGAATATCAATAAAAGTAGTGAGATAACAGCAAGAAGCGACCACTAGGGTCTCAACAGTACCGGCATATAGCCTAAACATGATATCTAGCATGATTGACAACTCAATTACTTTATCACATGATGAAAACACAGATATTAACAGGATAGTCATTATACGGTGCCATGGAATCACCCAGGTCACATTTCTCATGGTGCACGCCCGTCACTTGGAATGTGCGTCACCTCAATACCAATCACATAACACATAATTTGGGGTTTCGAACCCTCAGAACCATGTTTGAAAGCGTTACTTACCTCAAACCGAGCAAAATCCTACTCCACAATGCCTTTTCCTCTTAAATCGGTCTCCAAACATCCCGAATATAGCCACAAGTAATTCAATACGATCAATAAAGGCTAAAAGGATCAACTCAACAAGAAAACTACTAAGTTAAAGCAAAAATCCGAAATCGACTCAAACCCGACCCCCGGGCCCACGTCTCGAAATCTAACAAAAGTCACAAAACCCGAAAGCCCATTCACTCACGAGTCTAACCATACTAAATTTATCAAAATCCGACATCATTTGCCCCTCCAAATCCCCAAAATCTACTCTCCAATTCTCAAGCCCTAATCTCCCAAATTTCCAACTCAAATCCCTAATTAGATAATGAAGAAAGCCATATATTCACAAAATTTAGACCAATACGGGTTAAAATCACTTACCCCAACGTTTTTCTTGAAAATCCTCGAAAAATCGCCTCTCTCCCGAGCTTCTCAAGTCCAAAAATTGAATATGGAACCCTCGAGCTGATGTTTTTCTGCCTAGAAATACTGATTCTACGGACCTCTTGTCGCTTCTGCGATGCCGCACCTGCAGAAATTTCCATCGTAGGTGCGGATTTCACCTAAAATCCCTAACTTCGCTCATGCGGCTTCATGAACGCATCTGCGCATATCGCAGGTGTGGGAATCCATCGCACCTGCGGCCAAACAACACACCTGCGCCTAGCTGCCCGCATCTGCGGCCCTCGTATGTGCGGGAAAGTCTTTGTGCCTGCGGCTTCTGCACAGCTCCTTCTTGGCTGCATCAGCGGATCCTTCTTCGCTTCTTCGGACTCGCACCTGCAGTTTCCACTCCGCAGGTGCGATTACACCAGCAACAACAGCACTTCAGCTGCTCATTGAATTCCAAAACCAAGTCCGAAACCTCGCAGATTCCTCCCGAGGCCCCCAGGACCTCAACCGAACATCTCAACCAGTCATATAACCCCATGCGAACTTAGTCGAACCTTCGAATTTCCCAAAACAACATCAAAACACCAAATTACACTCGGATTCAAGCCTAAAGAACTTCTAAACTTCCAAATTCCACAAGCGACGCTGAAACCTATCAAACCTCGTCCGATTGACCTCAAATTTTGCACAAACGTCATAAATGACACCACAGACCTACTCAAATTCTTGGAATTCCAATGCGACCCCGAAATCCAAATTCCCACTGCCGGTCAAATTCGCCAAAATTCCAACTTTCATCAATTCAAGCCTAATTCAACTACGGACCTGCAAATCACATTCTGGATGCGCTCCTAAGTCCAAAATCACCTAACAGAGCTAATAAAACTATCATAATTAAAATTCGATGTCGTTTACACATACGTCAACATACAGTTAACTTTTCCAACTTGAACTCTCAATTAAGAGACTAAGTGTCTCAATTCCCTCCAAATCCACTCTGGACCCGAACCAACTAACCCGGTATATCATAATATAGCTATAAAACACAAAAGAAGCAGGAAATGGGGAAACGGGGCTATAACTCTCGAAACGACCGGTCAGATCGTTACATCCTCTCCCTCTTATACAAACGTTCGTCCTCGGGCGGGTCTAGAAACATACTTGGAGGCTCAAATAGGTGTGGATATCTGCTCCGCATCTCCCTCTCGGTCTCCCAAGTGGCCTCCTCCACGGGCTGACCTCTCCACTGCCCTTTCACTGAAGCTATATCCTTTGACCTCAACTTTCGAACCTGCCGCTACAAAATAGCCACCGGCTCCACATCATATGTCAAATCACCATCCAACTAAACCGTGCTGAAATCAAAAATATGAGATGGATCACCGATATACTTCCGAAGCATAGAAACATGAAATACTAGATGCACACTCGACAAGCTAGGTGTCAAGGCAAGCTTGTAAGCCACCTCCTCAATCCTCTAAAGTACCTCAAAAGGCCCAATGAACCGAGGGCTCAACTTGCCCTTCTTCCTAAATCTCATAACACCCTTCATGGGTGAAACCTTCGGCAGAACCTTCTCCTCGACCATGTAAAACACATCACGAACCTTCCTGTCAGCATAACTTTTTTGTCTCGATTGCGCCGTGCGAAGCCGCTCCTGGATCAATTTCACCTTGTCTAATGCATCTTGAACCAAGTCTGTACCCAAAAGCCTAGCCTCACACGGCTCAAACCAACCTACCGGGGATCTACACCGCCTCCCATATAAAGCCTCATATAGAGCCATCTGAATACTTGACTGATAACTATTGTTGTAAGAAAACTCTGTGAGTGGCACAAACTAGTCCCATGAACAACAAAAATCAATGACACAAGCATGCAACATGTCCTCTAATATCTGAATAGTGCGCCTCGGACTGTCTGTCCGTCTGAGGGTGAAATGTTGTGTTCAACTCAACCTCAGTGCCCAACTCTCCAAAACTACGATGTAAACTGCATGCCTCTATCTAAAATGATAGAAACTGGCACACCGTGCAGGCGAACAATCTCTATAATGTAAGTCTCAGCCAGCGGTCTAATGAATAGGTAGTACTCATAAGAATGAAGTGTGCTCACTTGGTCAGCCGATCCACAATCACCCAAATAGCAGCGAACTTCCTCGAAGTTCGTGGGAGCCCAACTACGAAATCCATGGTAATCTGCTCCCACTTCCACTCTGGAATCTCTATCTTCTGAAGCAAGCCACCCGGTCTCTGATGCTCATATTTTACCTGCTGGAAGTTAAACACCGAGCTACAAATCCAACTATATCCTTCTTCATTCTCCTCCACCAGTAGTGCTGTCTCAAATCCTAGTACATCTTCGCAGCACCCGGATGGATGGAATACCTCGAGCTGTGGGCCTCTTCAAGAATCAACTCCCGTAGCCCATCTACATTGGGCACACATATCTGGCCTACATCTCAACACCCCATCGTCTCCAATAGTCATATATCTGGCATCACCATGATGAACTCTGTCCTTGAGGACAAGCAAATGGGGGTCATCATACTAGAGCTCTCTGATGCGATCAAATAATGAAGATTGAGAAACCACACAAGCTAGGACCCGACTGTGCTCCAAAATATCCAACCTCACGAGCAGGTTGGCTAAAGCCTGAACATCAACTGCAAGAGGTCTCTCCCCAACAGGAATAAATGCAAGACTGTCCATACTCACTACCTTCCTACTCAAGGCATCGACCACCACATTGGCATTTCCCGGATAATACAGAATAGTAATATCATAGTCCATTAGTAGCTCCAACCACCTCCACTGCCTCAAATTGAGATACTTCTGCTTGAACAAGTGCTGGAGGCTACGATGATCAGTAAACACCTCACATGAAACATCATAGAGATAGTGCCTCCAAATCTTCAACACATGAACAATGGCAACCAACTCAAAATCATGAACAGGGTAGTTCTTCTCATGGGGCTTCAGCTGGCGCGAAGCATAAGCAATTACCCTCCTGCATCAAACATACCTAATACCGATCCGAGAAGCATCACAATATACTATATAGGAACCAAAAGCTGATGGTAGAACTAGAACTGGAGCTGTGGTCAAGGCAGTCTTGAGCTTCTGAAAGCTCGCCTCACACTCATCCGACAACCTGAAAGGAGCACCCTTCTGGGTCAATCTGGTCTAGAGCTATGCAATAAACGAGAAACCCTGCACGAACCAACGGTAATAACCAGCCAAACCAAGAAAGCTTCGAATCTTTATAGCTGAGGACGATCTGGGCCAACTCTGAACCGCCTCTATCTTCTTTGGGTCCACCTGAATACCCTCACCGGACACCACGTGCCCCAAGAACGCCACTGAACTGAGCCAAACTCACACTTGGAGAACATAGCATAAAGTTTCTCTTCCCTCAACCGCTGCAATACAACCCTCAAATATTGGGTGTGCTCCTCCTGGCTACGAGAGTATACCAGGATATCATCAATGAACACAATAACGAACGAGTCGAGATAAGGCCGGAACACGCTGTTCAGCAAATGCATGAACGCGGCTGGGGCATCGGTCAGCCCAAACGACATCACGAGGTACTCATAATGACCATAACGGTCCTAAAAGCTGTCTTAAGAATGTCCGAGTCCCTAATCTTCAATTGGTGATACCCTGACCTCAAATCAATCTTGGAGAACACCCTCGCTCCCTGAAGCTGGTCAAATAGATCATCAATACGAGGCAAAGCATACTTGTTCTTGATTGTGACTTTGTTCAACTACCTGTAATCAATGCAAATTCTCATAGTGCCATCCTTCTTCTTCAGAAATAGAACCGGTGCACCCCAAGGTTACACACTAGGCCAAATAAACCCCTTATCAAGGAGTTCCTGAAGCTGATCCTTCAATTCCTTCAACTCAGCCGGTGCCATACGATACGATGAAATAGAAATGGGCTAAGTGCTCGGCACCCAATCAATACCGAAGTCAATATCCCGATCCGGTGGCATGCCCGGCAGGTCTAAAGGAAACACATCCGGAAAATCTCGCACCACCGGAACAGAATCAATAGCAGGGGTCTCAGCACCAACATCCCTCACAAAAGCCAAATAATATAAACAACCCTTCCCAACCATCTACCGAGCCTTCAAGTATGAAATCACTCTACTGGGGACATAATCTAAAGAACCTCGCCACTCAATCCATGGCAACCCCGGCATCGCCAGCGTCACTGTCTTCGAGTGATAGTCCAAACTAGCATGACATGGAGACAACCAATCCATACCCAATATCGTCAAAATAAACCATACTAAGCAGTAGAAGATCAACTCTAGTCTCCAATCCCCCAATAGTCACTACACACGACCTATGCATACGGTCCGCAATAATAGTATCGCCCACCGGAGTAGATACATGAACAAATGAAACTAAAGACTCAGGGCATATCCAGATAATCGGCAAAATACGATAATATATATGAATAGGTGGAACCAGGGTCAAATAATACAGAAGCATCTCGGTGACATACTGAGACAATACCTGTGATCACTGTGTCTGAAGCAATAACATCTGGTCTGGCAGGGAGTGCATATAAACGGGCCTGACCGCCAACTGATCGGCCTCTACCTCTAGGGAGACCCCTAGCTGACTGAGCTCCACCTCGAGCTGGCTGGGCGGATGGTGAAGTAACTGGTGCAAAAGTTGAAGGCCGACTCCTCTGCTGAGATGAACCTCCCGTAAGGCGGGGACATTTCATCTTGATATGACCCAAATCTCAACACTCAAAGCAACCTCTCCCTGTAAATGGCAGTGGGGACTGAAGGGAGCCCCAAGCACCGGGATAGCCGCTAGAAGGACTCGACATAGAGGAACCCTGAGATGATGGTGCATGAGTCAAACTCTAAGCTGGGAGAGCACAGAGATATGAGTGACCCTGCTGAGAACTGTGAGAACCATGGCTAAATGATGCATCACGATGAATAGGACGAGCCGTCTGAGCATGCCTGTAGGGATGACCCCTGCCGTGGTGAAACTGACCTCCAGAAGGAACACCACCAATACTACCTGATCCACGAGGCCTCTTGACCTCCCTCTGAACCTACTCCTGGTGGCGAACAGACTCTATCTCCCGAACAATGTTAACAACCTCCTAAAAAGTAGCACCAGACACCCTCTCTCTAGTCATCAGTATCCGCAGCTGATACGCGAAGCCATCAAACCCTCTCGATCCTCTCTGTGTCTGTGGGAACCAACCAAACAGCATGACAGGCCAACTCAGAAAATCTCATCTCGTACTGCGTCATAGTCATATCCTCCCAACGCAGCTGCTCAAACTGTCTGCGCAGCTCCTTTCTGCGAGACTGCAACACATACTACTCCAAGAAGAAAACGGAGAACTCCTGCCATGTAAGTGGCGCTACCCAAACGAGACCCCACTGACATCTATCTAAGAAACCCTAGGCATCCTCTCCCTCTGCACCGCTGAATGATAGAGGCTGGAGTCTCCCAAACCTCTCCAATCTACGATGCTAATCATCAGGAATGACAGGAACCACATAATCCTGAGCAGCTGCAACCGGCTGGGCTAGTGGCCCCCCCGGTGTCTGGAGTCCCTACAGTACCTGCTCGGGTGTGCGGGCGGCAGGAGTCTAAATTCCAAGAGCATTTCCAAATAGTTTCCAAATGTAACTAGCAGCTTGACCCTCCAGGGAGAACGTGAGTACACCAACTCAGTAAGTAACGAGTCTAAACTTTAGACTGAAGGGTAGTGACGAACTTAACCGTTACAGATAACAATAGAAATAACTATGCAGAATTGTAGGCATGCTTTCAATTTAATATGCTGTTCAAAACAGTAAAGTAGAGCAGATGCGAATAGTGTAAAGAATATTCTCTACTACCTCTACATGCCAATGCACATGCTGTATGTGATGCACCACGTTGTCAGCCTCATGTTCTCACACTCTCAAATACTCAACCACTCGGTACTCTATGTGGCTCATACGGCCCAGGGAAGATCCATCCCATAATATATATTTACATCACTGACAACAGTCACTCAGTACCAAGGAAAAGCGCAATCCAACCCGATAGAAAAGATCCAACTCCAAGTATCAAGTACTTCGGACAAGATCCATGTCCAGGGAAGATCCATCCCTTAATAATATCAATTGCGCTCACTGGGGTTGTGTTACAGACTCCGGAAGGGCTCATTTAGCCCAAGCGCTATCATAACATCAATATAACCGCTGCGGGGTGCAGCCCGATTCCATAACTATCACTCATAATCAGGTTCTCGGCCTCACTCAGTCATCAATCTCTCTAGTCTCACCACGGGCTCACCATGCCATGATAACTAACCCGGAACAATAATATGATGTATTGTTGCGGCCAAACGCACTCACGCAAGTGCACATGATCGTCAAGTAATAAAGTAATGAGTCGGATGTCGATCCCACGAGGACTTGTGATTAACTATTAACTAAATTAGACTATCCTAATTATCTAAACAAGAATTAAACCTAGAAGTATTTGATTCTATACTAATTAAATAATGAAATATAAATAATGAACTTTAAACAGAGAAAGAGCAGATTTTTATGATATCAATGTAATGAAAACGATCTAGGGTTATGGGCTATCTAACATTCCTATTGTATTCTTCAATTGAATTGACTAACTAATTTATCTAGTTTATTGGTTGACAAGGTTAATATTGCTCATAAGAATCTGTCGAGTTCTTACTCGCCTATTCAAGCTAACCTAACGCCTATATGTCTATGGAATTAGAATCAACAAGAACGCATTTATAATTCCTGTAAATTAACCAAGCAAGGCAATTAGGTATATGTCTATCCTAACCGCGAATCCGTTCCCCGAGGCCCAGGTTCAAGAACTTGCTCTACTCAATCCTATATGCAATCTAGAATTCCCACTTTCGAGTTCAACTCTAGATTCGTAGATAGTATTCAATTGGTGATCAAGCAATCAAATAATTAAGTGCAAGATTGAATAAATAAACCAATATGATAAATCAAGAAATCAAAATCAATATCCGAATAACAATAGTCATGAAAGATCAACAACCCTAGAACGTGAAGTTTAGCTCCACATAGATATGGTAGCAAAACAACAAATCATACAAAGAAACATAAAAAGACTAAGTTGCTGGAAGAAAAGATGAAACCCGGCCTCCACGGCGGCTCTGTGCTCTTCCTTGGTCAAAAATTGCTCTAAAAAGCGTTCTCCTATGTATATATACCAAGTAGGGTTGGGTCCAAACAATTATACCTTCTCCAATGTGAAAAAGGACACTTTTCCCGGGCTTAACTAGTGCGGCCGCGCACCTGGACGCGCATCTGGGCGCGGTAGTTGACAAGTGTTCTGTTTCTGGGCGCGCTAAAACTAGCGCGGCCGGACATCTGGGCATTTTTCACCCTGTTCCGTTCCAAATTTGGAACAACGTATAACATGAAAGTTGTAGCCCTTTGAGTTAGCTTTCCAACCATATATTGTGGAGCCAAAATAGAGTTCAGAGCGAAAAGTTATATCTATTTTACTAGACAGTGCGCAATCTGCCTACTGGAGTCTTCCTTCGCTCTAACTATCATCCGTTGACCTCCAAACACGATCCTGGCTTAATTCCTTGAACTTTTACTCAGACTTCAAAGCTTAAAATCACTTAAGTTCATTGCATAACATCTATATAGCTCGGAATCACACCTATAAGGCATAAAACACACAATTAGTGCAAAACACTAGCGATTAAAGCGCAAACTCAACTAAAGTGCAGTAAATTAGAGTGTAATAATCGACTAAAATACGTAATTATAGCCTATCATCAACACCCCACACTTAAACGTTGCTCGTCCTCGAGTCAACCAAAAATTTACTCTAACTATGAGCACTTAACATATTTGAAGCACACTACACCAATGATTATGGTTGATAACAATTAAACTCTAGCATATGCAATCATTATACACTTCCCTTTACTTATGTCATTCTTCAAAAATATTCAAACAAAGACAATATGCTCACAACAATCCTAACCTCAAAAACCGACTCAATGTCACAATGCACTCATGGCTTGAACACCCAACATCCTAGAGAAGTCTAATAATGTTACCTATCCTTCGTGAAACCATGTGCTCTCACACCAAGGCAAGAGAGTAAGTTGAATCCACACATTCGAATCTCATGATCAAATATATTTTAAGGACTCATATATATCAAAGAAAATATCGCTCACCCTCACAAAAGAAGTCACATGCTTGTAATGGTACCATAGGCTTGCCCATAATGTAAATCTCTACTAATGTAGGCTCACTCGATCTAAAATCAATTAGGACTTTTTCATGGTTGTAATGTGGGCTAAGGGACGGGTAGGATATATTTAGGAATAGTGACTAACCCTCCTAAGCACTTTAACACACCACATAATCAACTTTAAGCGCAAATTCTTCAATCCCAACTTCAATTTCACAACTAAAATCACTCCCAACAATGTTCCCTCTTTCTTTAAGCACTACATTAATTCATACCCACTAGCAGGAACAAGATAACAATGTATTCATCTCTATTATTTTTTTTCCTTCAGATTATTCTTTTTTTTTCAATTTCTGCTAATGGTGTATTATTTTACAAAACAAGTGCACCTTTCTTCCTTTTATTGGTTCCACTCAAAAGTCACCCCACACTTAGTTCCTTCTTACTTCTTTTAGCGCTCATCTCACAATTAAAGTGCTTTAAGAGGAAAAGGGATCAAAACAATGTCAATTAAGAATAAAAATGGTATAGGCTTGTAATGTGGGTGCCAAATAAAAGTCTATTGGCTCAAAAGGGCTAACTAGGGATAGATTTTATTTGTGATAAGCAATAAAGCTCAAAAAAATCAAAGAAAGCCTAAAGTCACTTTTGAAACCGAACATCACCTAAAATTTCGCTTCAACTCACATACCGGGCAAGTTCTAAACACAAGTACAATACATAGACTATACAAAAACCTCACCACACATAGCACATGACTCACTAAGAACGGTCTCATTCCGACTTTCAAACAAATGCAAATATTCACGGAGCCGCGAGATATTAAGCATGAGCACAAAGTGAACATAAGTCAAGAAAACGAGACATAGGCATCACAAGACATGCTATCCAACATATAAGGCATCATCAATAATTTCAAATCATAGGGAAGATACTATACATGCCAAAGCCTAAATATGCTACTATCAAACAAGTCAAGGGCGCCTAGGTTCATCATTCTTCCTCCATTTATTCCCTAAATTCTAATCTACTCTAAAAATATAAAAAAATACTACTACCCAGTTCAAACTACATCCCATGGAAAAGAACCGTTTCACAAAGAAAAATCACAGGGGATTATTGCTACCTAAAGAAAATAAAAGACATATTTTTGGATTTTTTGTTTAGACTTTAATCCCTCAAGAAAACTGTCTAGGATATCCATCGTCGGGAAAAGTCAAAATCTTTCAATTTTTTCGTTTTTTTTAATTTTTTTATTTAATTACTACACTAAGAACGAGTACTATAACTAAGCTAAGATAGCACAGAAAATCACCCAAACAATCTCCTCACTCCACACTTAAAATTGTGCAATGTCCTCAATGCACACTGAACATAACAAGAGGGTAAAAGAAACTCCCTGGTAGGCCAAAGGCCGAAGAATTAGCAGTTCACGGGATACTCAGAATTCTCCCAGGTATGATCCCTTGTGTGGGTACCTCACACTTAGTTTCAACCACCTGCTCGCTTTAGCACATGGCTATTGGCTTTGATTCCATGCTCGTACTCCTACAAAACACAAAATAATACTACAAAAAAAATTAACACAATAAAATAAACAAAAGGAAAAAAAATAGAATTGGGTTGCCTCCCAACAAAAGCTTGATTTAACGTCGCAGCACGATGCCAACACTTTCATCACTTTTCCTTCCACTTTGAGGATATAAATTGCGCCCCCAATTTTGCATCAAATTTTCTGTCACGTTCATGGGGCGGTGGTGTAAAAATAAAGAACCCAAGTAGTAGGTATCGCATCTTGCACTTCTTGGTCTTTAAGTGAGGAATGTCGTTTTGTCTCCTTGGTGTGGCAAATTTCAGAATATAAACACTTTGTTCCTCATCTATTGACTCCTCTATATGCTCGAATGGATCAATTCCCATGTCACCAACCAAACATAATGTTGAAAAGTGTTTAGAATGAGGTCCAATACGCTCTAACTCCAAAATTGTATTATTTTTGACATCCTCAATTTCGCACTCTTTGTCAACCTTGGCATCATTAATAATATTTTGGTCGAATAGTTGAAGTTCCTCTTTCTGCTCCACAAGCTGGCCAATATCCACAAAAATTGGTTGTAGGGCATCAGACACCTCAACCTTTTTATTCAATTGAGCATGCAAGTCATGGATATCTGAGCCAAATTGGTCTATCTCTTGCCTGAGCTCAGTTCTTGCTTCTATTAGTTGTTCTGTCATATTTGAATGACCATGACGGAGAAACTCATGAGATTTTATAAGTTGAGCTTGTTCCTCTAGCCAAGATTGGCTCATTATATCTGCTTCTTCAAAATTATTTTCTGGTGGGAGCTCGCTCTCTTCAGCCACTTCCTCCGCCTCGGCCTTCATTCTGATGATTGCTGCACTAATTCTTTGTGCAGCCTTTCGATTTTCATCTTGTAGCTCGACTACTTGCCTCATCATGTCCATAATATGAGCCATGCTTTCCATATCCTCCACTTCCTTGCTCCTATCAAACTCATAAACATTATTAGAAACATTATAATAAGAACTCTGAGAAGGATAATAAGAATTAGGACAACCATCCCAATGGCCACCTTGACTACCACACATATTACAAAAATTCCACACATCAAATTGAGATGCACAATTTTGCCACAAGTGTGGTCCACCACAATATGGACAAGGATCACTATAATAAGAATAACCAATATTTGACCAATTCTCATTCCAAGATGCCATGTCAACAAAGATAATAAAATATTAAACTAAGTTAAAAATAAAATAATAAAAACTTGAATAGGCAAAAAGTAAAAATCCAATCTAGTAGAATAGTTAATTTCTAAGTCCCCGGCAACGGCGCCAAAAACTTGTTGCAGCCAAACGCACACGCAAGTATACGCGGTCGTCAAGTAATAAAGTGACTAAAAGTCGGATGTCGATCCCACGAGGACTTGTGATTAACTATTAACTAAATTAGACTATCCTAATTATCTAAACAAGAATTAAACCTAGAAATATTTGATTCTAAACCAATTAAAATAAACAAAAACAAATAATGAACTTTGGACAGAGAAAGAGCAGATTTTTATGATATCAATGTAATAAAAACGATCTAGGATTATAGGCTATCTAACAATCCTTTTGTATTCTTCAATTGAATTGACTAATTAATTTATTCGGTTTATTGGTTGACAGGGTTAATATTGCTCATAAGAATCTATCGAGTTCTTACTCGCCTATTCAAGCTAACCTAACTCCTATATGTCTATGGAATTAGAATCAACAAGAACGCATTTATAATTCCCGTAAATCAACCAAGCAAGACAATTAGGTATATGTCTATCCTAACCGCGAATCTGTTCCCCGATGCCCGGGTTCAAGAACTTACTCTACTCAATCCTATATGCAATCTAGAATTCCCACTTTCGAGTTCAACTCTAGATTCGTAGATAGTATCCAATTGGTGATCAAGCAATCAAATAATTAAGTGCAAGATTGAACAAATAAACCAATATGATAAATCAAGAAATCAAAATCAATATCCGAATAACAATAGTCATGAAAGAACCACAACCCTAGAACGTGAAGTTTAGCTCCACATAGACATGGTAGCAAAACAACAAATCATACAAAGAAACATAAAAAGACTAAGTTGGTGGAAGAAAAGATGAAACCGGGCTTCCACGGCGGCTCTGTGCTCTTCCTTGGTCAAAAATTGCTCTCAAAAACGTTCTCCTATGTATATATACCAAGTAGGGTTGGGCCCAAACAATTATACCTTCTCCAATGTGAAAAAGGACACTTTTCCCGGGCTTAACTAGCGCAGCCGCGCACCTGGACGCGCATCTGGCCGCGCTAGTTGGCTGACTTTCTGTTTCTGGGCGCGCTAAAACTAGCGCGGCCGCGCATCTGGGCATTTTCACCCTGTTCCGTTCCAAATTTGGGAAAACGTAAAACATGAAAGTTGTAGCCCTTTGAGTTAGTTTTCCAACCATATATTGTGGAGACAAAATAGAGTTCTGGGCAAAAAGTTATGTCTATTTTACTAGACAGTACGCAATCTGCCTACTGGAGTCTTCGTTCGCTTTAACTATCATCCGTTGACCCCCAGACACAATCCCGGCTTAATTCCTTGAACTTTTACTCAAACTTTAAAGCTCCAAATCACTTGAATTCATTCCATAACATCTATATAGCTCGGAATCACTCCTACAAGGCATAAAACATACAATTAGTGCAAAACACTAGCGATTAAAGATCAAACTCAATTAAAGTGTAGTAAATTAGAGTGTAATAATCGACTAAAATACGTAATTATAGCCTATCATCAGATATGAATTTAACTTTTGTGGATATGAGTTGAACCTTTAGGATATGAATTGAAATTTTTGTGTATGAATTGAACTTTTAGGATATGAATTGAGCCTTTAGGATATGCATTGGACTTTTAGTTTATATATTGAAATTTTAGTTTATAAATTGAAATTTTAGGATATGTATTGAACTTTTGTGGATATGAGATGAACCTTTAGGATATGAATTGAACCTTTAGGATTTGAATTGGACTTTTAGTTTATAAATTGAAATTTTTGGATATGAATTGAACTTTTGTGGATATGAATTGAACCTTTAGGATATGAATTGGACTTTTAGTTTATGTATTGAAATTTTAGTTTATAAATTGAAATTTTAGGATATGAATTGAACTTTTGTGGGTATGAGTTGAACCTTTAGGATATGAATTGAAATTTTTGTATATGAATTGAACTTTTAGGATATGAATTGAACCTTTAGGATATGAAATGAAATTTTTGTGTATGAATTAAACTTTTAGGATATGAATTGAGCCTTTAGGATATGAATTGGACTTTTGTGGATATGAATTGAAATTTAGGATTGCGGGAGGATTTTGTAGAAGGGATTGATGACTTTATTAGACAACACTCATTGACTTTTATACACTTTGAACTAGACAAATAGAATCGGTTTCCGAATGGGCTTGTAATAAGAGTTAACTTAGTTTGGTTCGCTTAATGTGGTAGTTTTATTGAACTTTAAACTTTGTTGGTTTTAATATTGGTTTTGTGTTGTTGTTGTTGTTGTGTTGTTGTTGGTATTGTTGTTGGTATTGTTGTTGTTGTTGCTTGTAATAGGGATTTGATATGACTGCCAGGTGGTGTAGCTGCCAAAACAGGCAGTTTCTGCCAAAATAATACCTAGAAAAACGACCAACTTTGGTCTCTTTTTGGTCGCTTTTCTATTAAAAAAATAATTTTCTGGGCAATAGCGACCAAAGTTGGTCGCTTTTTACCCAGAATTCTCAAAAAGCGACCAACTTTGGTCTCTATTCCATTAAAAAAAGAATTCTGGAAATACAGCGACCAACTTTGGTCGCTTATTTTAAAAAAAATTAAATTCTTAAATTAGCGACCAAAGTTGGTCGCTTACTTTTTAAAAAAAAAATTAAAAAAATTAATAAAAAAGCGACCAACCTTGGTCTATATTTTTCAGATTTTAAAATATAATATTTGGATTAGAGACCAAAGTTGGTCGCTTTTTCATGATTAATAATAAATAACGTATTTTACATTTAGAGACCAACTTTGGTCGCCAAAATTATATTATTAAAATAATAAAGCGACCAAAGTTGGTCGCTATAGTCTTTACCCAGAATATTTGGTCCTATACCTTAGAGACCAAAGTTGGTCGCTAATTAGCGACCAACTTTGGTCCCTAAAATAAAGGGACCAGCTATATTGCGACCAGGCATGTTTGGTCGCTTTTTGGTCGCTTTTAGGCCTATAAGCGACCAACTTTGATCGCTTTTTACCGGATTTCTAGTAGTGAAAGATGTAATCAGTCGATCTCATATTCTTTATATTACGGTCACCAATGAGGATTTACTACATTGAAATTATTTCTATGTTCTCATATTACAGTCGTATATCATTGGGAAATTAGAACCTAAACATTCTTCAGTTTACACACATTCTCCAACACCACCACTAAAACTTAATGCAAAAGAAAGCACAACAAAGGATGATACTATCACAACTTGAACCCAGACAGAAATAATCCAAATTCAGAGGTAACGTGAACTCGTGGCATACTAGAGCAGCGTCATGAAAGTCACATCAAGTCTGTTAGGATCATGTAGGACTGTTAACTCCTCAAGATCCTTCTCAATCCAGTATGAGCTTTTCAATTTAAAGCTTTTCTTGCTAGGAATTGCTACATCTACTAAAATTAATCCTTTTTTCTTTACCCATTACTTTACTTATTATTATATTCACAAACCGTCTACTGTTTAGTGTTTGCTCAAGGTTTCTATATGTAGAACTATTATTATTATGCAGAAAATTCAGACAGCTCAGCTGCATTAGACATTGTTTTAGAAGGAAATAGCTCATTTGCATTAGACTTTATAGCATCAAAACATCACTTTTCTTTTCAATATTTTCATTAAGGCTATAAATCTAGTAATCTTCATGCATAGTGAGCTGTACCTTCAAATTGCAACATGCCTTTTGCTTTAAAAGTAGGAATATTTTATTTTTTTAAGTTGCAAACAACATCATACCATAAAAAAACAATTGTCAGAACAACTTATCAATTTTCTATGTAAAATTCACAAGACACCATATATTGGACCACAACTATTAGAAAGAAAACATTCATGTAAGAGCCAAGATTTGGAAAGGCTACACAAAGGAAACTCTAACAACAAACTTTCTAGTTCATCATATAAGTCCTCAGTTCTAAATACACAACCCCTCCATTTTAAGCATATGTCCGAACGTCAGACAAACATGGTTATGATGGCTCCACCATAAAATATGGCACATACTTAAATTTGAATATCCTGACAGTGTAGATGTATTCATAAACTAAAGTAGATGCTATACAACACTTAGGACTCAACAATCAATTATAGCTCCTACTTCGCCTCCTTCTACTTTAGGATAGGATCCTCCTTAGTCCTTTTTACATTGTGCGAGCGACCAAACATACTAAACTAGCCTCTTCCACTATTTTTTTGATCATTAAGCATGGACTTTATTTTTGAGATAGCCATTTTATACTGCAAACTTACTAAGAAGCTCATGATGTTAAATTGTTCCCAGAAGACAACCAGTGAAGCTTTAGATGACCCAAACGTCAAACTGTCAAAATCCTCGATTCAAGCCAAAACAACCAGGTTCTCAGGCTTCTGAAATACTAAGCTAAATCAGGTACTCATGGTGGGGGAATGGAACATGAATAGGTGATCTAAGTAATATTTTAATCATTATACCAACAAAAGACAAAAAGGAAATTAAGAGCATCATAAATTTTCATTGTAGTTTTGTATTTCTGAAGATTGTGCAAGATTAGATAGAAATGTCTTCAAACTTGAGAGACAATCTCTTTCCATTTTATCTAACCATTAATATCTTCTTCCGAAGGCAATTTTTTTTAAAATCTCAAAATTAAAGATCAATTCATTCAATATTTTCAAGGACAATTTTTCACATCTGGATTATTTATTAGATATATACGCTGTTCTATATAAATGAAATTAGTTGAACTTAATAAAATTAAAAAATAAAATAAAGAATCCAAAAAATATTCGATTTTAGTTTATGGTTCCACATTTCATTTACATGGAATAAAATAACTCGAAGATAAGCATAAGCATTGAAAAACCTCTTGCATAACCCTTGCATTGAAAGAATATAACCAAAGATAAGCATAACTGTTATGAACAGGTCCTTTACCAATTATACTATTGGGCTGGTATTTGGGCCAGTTGTTAAAATGAGGAAATACCAATATGTGATGTGGGATCCGGGTTGAGAAAATCCATCAAAATATTAGGGTGCTGAAGGAAATGGAGGAGATATAAATAGCAGGAGTGTGTGTAGTTGTTAGGCAAGCTAGAACTTGGTCTTTTCTTTTCATTAGCTATTTTGTAATAGCAGTCTGGAACCTCCCTTTTCTTATTTTTCATTTTTTTTGTTCCATGAATCAGTTGTAATTCCTCAGTTTGGTTGAATATCACATTATATGTTCCTTTGATAAATATGGATACATTACATTGGTGCTCTCGTTGTCACTCCTCTACCAACTGGGTGGCTTCTTTTCCACCTCCATGCCCATTTCAACAACCATTTTTTCTGACTCCACTTCCGCCCCCGTGCCTCACTTTTCCACCTCCAACTCCAGATAAATCACTACTGCAAGACATGAGTTGCGACTCTATTATATTTGCTGAAATGATCGATGAGGAGACTAATATGGCTGTTCCAATTTCAGTACATATCAATTCAGACATGACTGCAACCCTGGTATTCGACGAAATGCCTCACAGCCTCTCCAAGGTGTTAACCAAACAAAATCCCAGCCTATTAGAGTTTGAGCACTCTACTGCTGCTGTCATTTTGTCTGTTGAATCTGTAAATATTTCGGATGCCGTCGTCATTTCCTCTGAGTTGAACTCTGGTTCGGACAATGACAAAATAGAGGAAGAAGATTTCGTGACGACAAATTTCAATTCGCAGCCACTTGCGATTGTTACTTGGGACACAAAGCCAGAAATTGAGCGGCACGAATCTCTGTCCGTTGCCCCTATTTTCTCAGACCTTGAGAAATCTGGAGTTGCTTCCTCACTGTTCGATGAAATGCCTGACCATAGTGGAGCGTTTCCATATAGTCTAATCTCTGAAAAGGTGGCTGCTCAATATATGTTACTTCATTTTCCATTTGATCCTGGTTCAGTAGCTGGACGTGTGTTTGACAGTATAGAAATTGTGTTTGATAATAGTCTTCAGTTGAATCTTTCATGTATTACACCACTGTCAACAATGGCATTGGGAGCAAAATCCATGCTGCCTACTGTAGGCCAGCTGTTAGACACAATGTCCCAACCGTGTGACCATTCCAAGATGTTCCTCCATGAGTTATCCGCTGCCAATATCCTTACCCCTATGGTTAAATATGAGAGGAAAAATGGAAACTCAAGCCCTACGGACAAGGTATTTGTTGAAAGCTTCCGACGAATTGACACCAAGTCGCCTTGGGGTAGTATTGAGACTATCGCGAACAGTGCAATAGGAGTGTGTGCTGGCCATACTGCTATTTGCATGAGCAAAGTTGCAGGAAAATTATGGGTCAGCGAATTTATACAGGAGCTTGACATGGAGTTTGGCTGTGTGGTTTTCGATACACTATTGGATTGGGTAATATCTGTAATATTTTATGATTATAATAGAGCTATTGCTTCATTTCCAGCTGATTTTGGACTACCCAATTGCAAGTGGGTAGATACTGGTCAAGTAAGTGATTCCTTTGATATCCGACAATGCAGCCAAATTGAGTTTCCAAGTAAGAAGTTGCACATTGCTCGAATACTTGTTGGGCATACTGCTATCTGCTTGAACCATTACTATATGTTTGCTATTTGTTGTTGTGTGGACAATTGGTTCGATAGTGGGCAGGGATATAAGGCTGATCCAAGGGGAATTGACATGGGTGGTCAAAACAGTGCTAATCCTACAAATTCTTGTGCATCTTACAGAATTCTGGATAGTTTTGTTTGGATGTTACTAGATGGTGGTCCTTCATGTGTACTTTCTGATTTTGATCATGACGATGACCACAACATATTAACTAACTTGTTTGTTGCTGATGGCGGAGGGCTTCCCAAATTGCTAGTTGAAGACAAAGCAAGATATGCCTCTCGAATCCTCAGTTTATTTTTTCTTCAATCTGAATCTGAGATTCATCTGTTGATAACTCATACAGACCGCAGTTCACGAGGACTAGAAGCACCAAAACCCGTGCTCCAACTTCTGGGAGATGTACACCCCTTAATACATGTTTTATGTCATAGGAAGCGCAGAGAAGCTTTAAGTCATGCTTGGTCTGCTATAGAATCCTGCCTGCTAGACAACCTTTTCCACCCTCACTTTATTTGTCGTGAGATTGTTCTTGCACTTCGGTGCTTTACCTCATGTCATGCTGACATAATTGTGGTTGCTGAACTTTTTGAAGAGTTTTGTTCGTTACTGACTTATGCAGAGCCCTTGTGGACATTGCCTGCTGGAAAGCTTACTTTGGGCATAGCTATCTTGTCTATTGTGGCTGAACAATTGCAGAAGGTTATGATAGTGATCAATATTTTTATTGTTGGATTTTGTGCAACTTATTTGAAACTGGTGCTGCTCAATGGCCTCTTTCCCAGTTGTGGTGGTGCATATTTGTTTAAATTGTTGGCACATAAGGTTAAGGGTGCTACCACTTCTTTTGAAGATGGTGTCTATGGATATGTACCATGTCCTGAATCTATGTTTGCTACAGAGAATACAACCTATCTGGCCACAAAGGTGACAGTATCTTATGTGATGTCCTTCTATACCATAGCTATGGGTTGTGATATCTGTCTCCTCATGTGCCAATTGATATATCCAAACTCATCAAGCACTGACTTCTTTCACTTCACTGCAGCTAAGTTTGGAGTGACTAATTCATCTGCATTGCTTGCCCTGAAATCCAAATGGGATTCTGAACCGTCCAACAAGAGGGCTAGAAATACTCTGCAACCTACATTGAGCATACTTGCCATATCTAGCCCTGCCTTCTCAGAAGCTTTATCATTTGCTGCTTTGCTCTTGGAAGCATTACCAACGCTCGATATTGTTATTGACGTGGACTACATTCTAGGAGATATCCCAAGAGCCACAAGTTCCATGATGGGATATGGCAGCCCTTACCACAGACAAGTTGTCCATAGTGCTTTCTTTCTTATCTTTGTCATGAATGATCCCATTTTCGTCAACCGTTCCGGAGTCTATACCACCTGGTTTAGTAGAAAGTTGGGTCTTCCTAATTTCCTCCTTGGTGTCATTTTCTGTGTGTTGCTTTTACTACCTACAAGCTCAACAGGTTGGGGTTACTGTGTTTTGTGTAAATTGAGTGAAGATCAACAGTATCTTGTTGATTGGATGAGTTGCTGCTGTGGTGGAACTAATGAGGAAAATATGCAGAGTTATGGACAAGAGCTAAATTTCTTTAGTACTTCTACATCACCTTGGAAATGGGCTTTCATGCAAGGTTTTACAATGCTCCTTCAGAACAGATATCAAAGGAAAACCATTTATATTCATACTACAGTATGCAAGGCTAAGGGAATGAATGTTGTGTGGGAAGAGCCTGTTGGAGTCTTGATACTTCAAACTATCTTTACTGGTTTTACAAATGACGGACAGAAGCTTGCTTTGAATCTGGAAGACATAGGAGATATGAATTTCATTGTAAGAGGCTTAATCTTGCCTTGTAGGCAAATTATTGCAGATGGTGCTTTGAGGCATCCTTGGAGTGAAATGAATTCTAGTGATCTATTTCCTATGCCCAATAAAGCAAAGACAATTCTTGAGGGCAAATTCCCTAGCTCGAACCTTGAGGTTAAGGTTCTTATTGAGGGTGGGAGTATTGTTATGAACATGTCCTTTACCAATTATACTATTGGGCTGGTATTTGGGCCAGTTGTTAAAATGAGGAAATACCAATATGTGATGTGGGATCCGGGTTGAGAAAATCCATCAAAATATTAGGGTGCTGAAGGAAATGGAGGAGATATAAATAGCAGGAGTGTGTGTAGTTGTTAGGCAAGCTAGAACTTGGTCTTTTCTTTTCATTAGCTATTTTGTAATAGCAGTCTGGAACCTCCCTTTTCTTATTTTTCATTTTTTTTGTTCCATGAATCAGTTGTAATTCCTCAGTTTGGTTGAATATCACATTATATGTTCCTTTGATAAATATGGATACATTACAATAACCCTCATAGATGAGGAGACACAGAAGAGGAGAAACAAAAACAATTGTAAGACTTGAAATCTGTTTGCAAGTTGCAACTTCAAAGTTGGAATTAGGTGAACTTTATGAGTTAAGATTCTCAAATTGATGTTAAATCTTCTCCCACTCATTAGTATCAATTCCACAATAGGACCCCTTAATACATAATAACAAGTAAACAGATCAAAACAGGATTTTGGAAACAGTGCAAAACAAAAAAAGGTGAAAAGGAACTAAATTATGACAAGATATGTTTGACAACCAGGGTAAGTTACCACAAGACACGTTTAAAGGATATAAAGCATGTGCCAAGAAAAATGCTAACCAGGTTTTTGCCCTCAACGATTACACGGTTTTGGGAACGTATGACACACTTAATGGTACCAGTCTCGCCTTTATCTTTTCCTCTGATAATCATGACCTGAGCATTGGAAACAAAACGAAAAAAAAATAATTAGAAAAATCCCTATCACCAGTGATTAATGAGCTTACATTATCACCTCTGAGAATTCTCCACTGATGAATGAGTTTCTGATAACTTTTCCAACCCATTTTCAGCTTCAGTAAAGCACAAGCTCCCTGCTTTGCATTCAGATGTGAAAATAAATCCATTAATCAGATGAATATAAACAACAACAACAACAACAACAATAACAACAACAAACCCAGTAAATTCCCACAAGTGGGTTCTGGGGAGGGTAAGATGCTCGCAACCTTGCCCCGACCCGGAAAGGGCAAAGGCCAGAGAGGCTCGGCTAAAGAAAAGACCACAACTTTAAAAAATAGCAAAAAGAAAAGGGCTTTAACATCAATATAAAATATCACAGATACATACACAAATGCATGCACCAACATCCATTTGCAATTAACATAAAGAAGAGACTAAAAGGTGTCAAATACTAACAAGTAACAAGCCCCACAACTTAAAAGGCATCTATTTATTCCAAAATTTTGACTTCTTTTTTATCAGTAAAAAGAATTTCAAAGTTCTGAATTTCACAATACTAATACAACCACTCCTTAATAAAATTTACTGGGGGACTGAGAAAGCACTATCCAATCTCAACCATAGTCACAAAAAGATAAATAAAAACATTACACTTTAAAATGAAAGTTAAAACCCATTAACAAAAGAAGAAAACCCATTAACAAGAAACTTAAAAAAAGACAAACATAAGACTTAGTTAAAGAAAAAATTTAATACACAGCTGTAAAAAATGCAGACCCAAATAACACCAATGCATTTTTTCCAGCATTGATATCATCAAAAAAGAAAAAAAAATAGTACCGATAAAAACTCCAAAACCCAATGCATCTATTAGAAGGAAAAAACCCCACAAAGAAAAATTCGATGATCCAGTTATAATAAAACCGGGTACCACATTACAAACCCAGTTCCATTTCATCACCAAACATACAAAAAGAGAAAAATAGATTAGTTTTTTCACCAAAATAAGATAAAAAGTAAACTTCTCTCTTTCATCAAGCATTTAGCGACCCTTTTGGTTTCTCTACCTTTCTTTAATTTCTTTCTTCTATGCTGGAATGCAAGTTTCAAGAACTGAAATTTCTCTTACGAAAGAGGCTTGTAGTTTCAGTCGTTTTCTCAGAGAGCAGAAAAAGTAAGAAAAAGTAAGCAAAGAAAGCAGATGAATATAAAGTAAATAAAAAAATAAAAAAAATAAAAAACCTAAAACTATCAAGAATCATGAAAAAAATCAAATATTTTGCAAACCCATTCCATTAAATCCAAATAAAGGTGATTTTTCTGTGAGAAAAAAATCCCAAAATCTATTAAAACAGTCCAATCAAATGGCGCCTAACCCTAAATTCTAAATACCTCGATACACCATAAATATAATTGAGAAAAAGTCGTTAACTTCACAAACATATTTCAAATCAGAAAAACTATTAGATTAGGTAGGAGAAAAAAGAGAAGGGGTACCTCAAGTTTGCCAAAGCTCAGTGTCTGCACTTCATACAGGGTTTTAGCCTTAGACTGTTGTTGGGGCAAAATTTTATTTTGTGTCTACATTAGTCGAGACAACTTTTTTGTCTCGCAATTTGTGAAGATTTTGATAAGAGTGAGGCCTACACAATTAATATGAGTTGAATGTGAGTTGCGTGTGGCACACTATAAAACTTCTGTGTAAATGAAGTCTACAATTTGGTAAATTCATTTCCCTGCCAGTGGACTCATAGCTTTCCTCCAATAAGCCACTCAATTGAGTGTTTGCTTGACACTAGTGACACATCATGAAATGCCTAGTGACGAAGCTGTAGATAATAAATTTGCGTCAAAAAAATAAAATTAAGACCAAAAATATCGCAACAATTGTAGTATTTTATTTCGAATATTTAAGTGTTACAACCTCTATGAATCTTCTAATTCTTCTTTCCAATTGTAAATAAATTCAAGGGCCTTTAAGCTTGATCTTGAATATATGTTTGTTGCCACGAACGATGATCTTGAATTCAACTAGCACGAACTTTGATTTGAACTCGCACTCCTTGAACCTTGATTTGTTCTTCGTTCTTGAGCTTGAACTTGATTTGTTCTTCGTTCTTGAGCTTGAACTTCATTTGTTGAACTTGAACTTGATTGCTTGAAGCTTGAAACTTGTGGAGGAATTTGCACCGTTTGATCCACGAGCTCTTTCTTGCTTCTTGTTATAACTTCTGGTGTCTTTTCTAGGTTATGAAGACCCCTATTTATAGTTGTGGAAGGGAGGAGTCATGACAAGAACAAACTCTTTCCGACCAATCAAATTGAAATGTGACATGGCCGCATTTGATTGGCCAGAACATGTCACTTGCACACGTGGCGCGATTTCTTTGGCCTTTCAGTGTGACTGGCATGCCTTGTCATTAGGGGTGTTCATGGTTCGGTTTGGATCGGTTTTTCCCTAAAAAGAAACCAAACCAAGTAAGTCGGTTTTTCAAATATTAGAACCAAACCAAACCAATTAAGTCGGTTTTTTCTCGATTCAGTTTATGTCGGTTTTTCAATTTTTTCGGTTATTTGTCGGTTTTTTCTTAAATATAAGACATACACTACCAAACACATATTCCGGCGACCACATTTTCAATGTAACACTATCAAATCAATTGCCCTTTGAGAAATCTATTATTTACCAAGATATATTGATGATAATTGAATCAAATAGTGATGAATAATTTAAGGACTCAATTAAAAATATGTTATTTTTAACACCAAATGGATTCTTACACTAAACAAAAGAAAACTATCAATCAAACTATAATGTAAAGGTAAAGAACTATATTAAAAGTGCAAACTATTAACATTTACCATAAATTTTTTGAAACTTTGTATAACAATATACATATATATATAGGTGTAATAATAAATTTAAAATAGCTACTCCTATAGTCGGTTTGGTTTGGTTTTTTTCTGATTAAAACCAAAACCAAACCAAATTTGATCGGTTTTTAAAATTCAAAACCAAAACCAAACCAAACCAAAAAGTATCGGTTTTTTTAGTCGGTTTGGTTTGGTTTTCGGTTTGGTTCGGGTTTTCGGGTTTTTATGAATACCCCTACTTGTCATTTTGACACGTGGCATGGTCCTATTGGCTCTTCCGCTTGACTTGGCGCGCCACGTCATTTGACACGTGGCACCAAACTGGGCCTCTAGGAAGATGACATCTTGGGCTTAATGAAGTGGGCTCATCACTTTAGCCCAATTAAATGGGCTAGCCCAATGGATTAAGACTTATTTATTTAATCCATATATATTGGACTTATATAATTAATTCAATTATATTAGCCCATATATTTATTTGGACCAATATATCTTGAATTTAAAATATAGTCCAAATTATTTCATGGATTTAATTTTAATAAAATTTACATGCCTACAAATGCCCCTACGGAAGACTAGGCTTGAAGTATTTGTGTTTGTACATTTGATCACATGAAATGTTAAAGTCATTGAACTTTAAATTTCAAATTCATTGCTCTGTGACTAATCACGCAAAATATAAAAGCTATTGAATTGTAAATCTCAGTGTCATGATTTTCCAGTTTTAAAAGACTCCAAAATATGTTAGCTCTTCCAGGTACACTTCAAACAATTCCAATTCAGTTAATACGTGACGTTGCGTGGATTACGTAATTCAAATTACAACCATCTTTCATTTAATATATGCAGCAACATCATCGGCTTTATCCAAGGGATTCAAGTCCGCCGAATCAGATATTGTTTGGGACAAATTTCTACCATTAAACTCAAATTGAAATAGGAGACTTCTGTCGTGTCGCCCTTAGCCAACCGAGTCTGTATAGGAGAACAATTGTGGCAACAATCCCACATCGAAAATATGTTTTCGTCAGCCGCTTTGCCAACTCTATATAAACCCCATGCTCGTATTTATTGAGCATCAATTCCTAGTATTTGCAAGCCATATTGAGTCTAGCTTTGTGGACTCAGAGCATTAATGCGAAGATAATTTCTTCTTCTTTTTTTGTGATTTCTTCTTTGTTGTCTAATTTTTCCCTTTATTTTTTAGACCCATGAAGAAAAGTCGTCGAGTTCTAAGTTGACGAGCAACTACATAACATCCCATCGAAGGATAAATTCACAACAACTTATAGACGGTTAAATCCATAGCAATTTATAGACGGACGGTTCTTGTAACAACTTATAGACAGATCAATTTGCAACAACTTATAGACGGATAAATCCATAACAACTTATAGACGGACAAATCTCCATCACCATATAGACGGACACATCAACATCAACATATAGATGGACACATCCACCTAAATATAGATGAACAAATCCACATCAACATATAGATGGACAAATCCCCCTCAATATATAGACGGACAAATCCACATCAACATATAGACAGACACATCACATCGACATATAGACGGACAAATCCACATCATCATATAGACGGATAAATCCACATCACCATATAGACGGACAAATCCTCATCAGCATATAGACGGACAAATCCTCATCAGCATATAGACGGACAAATCCATACCAACATATAGACGGATAAATCCTCATCGCCATATAGACGGACAAATCCTCATCGCCATATAGACGGACAAATCCTCATTGCTATATAGACGGACAAATCCATACCAACATATAAACGGATAAATCCATATCACCATATAGACGGATGAATCCACATCAACATATAGACGGATAAATCCATACCAACATATAGAAGATTAAACCCCACGACGACATATAGGAGAAAGAAAAATCTTAATCGCATATAGAAACTTGCCTAAAGCACAAAGGACTAGAATCTTCTCCTTTTGTCAATTGTTGTTTGCTTAATATTTACTAATCTCCCCTTTTTTCTTACGCAGTTTTAAAATGATGGTTCACTTCAGAGACTACACATCTCCATCCTCCAAGCGCAAGTATCTCATAATCGACGCCAAGAACGGAGGGGCTATAACCAAGCTGTTGACTTATCCTCCACTAGTTGGTCGATATGCAGATCTTTGGCCACCTCTGCAGAATTCCCTCCATATGGTAGATTGGACTTCAGAGCACAACCAAAAGCCAACCAAAATGTGGTCCCTTCTGACTCCTTACCAGCAAAAACTAAATATCGCGAGTACCCTTCCTTGCCTAGGACGGCGTATAATTCAAAGGGAGATACGTTGGGGAGATACTTTGAGAATTGACGGTGAATATCATCATATCTCGGGATATTGGGAATGGGCTGAGGACATACTTGGTAGAAGTCAACGGGCTTTGGAGACAGCAAGAATTTATGATGTCGTCTATGCTTCTTTATTTACATATGATCGAAATTCCAACATCTTGCGAACGTTTCTTGAAGCTTGGTGTCCTACAACAAATACCTTACTTACATCAGCCGGAGAACTATCAATATCTCTTTGGGATTTACATACCATTGGCGGTTTACCTATTGGAGGTTCTCCCTACGAAGAAGTTGTGCCTGAAACTATCGAACTCACGGGTGTTAATGAGAAGAATGAAAGATTTACTCCTCGAGCTTGTGGATACCTGTTTACCGCCTTTAACCATCTTCAAGAAGGGGAGATTCATGATCCAAAGGTCTCATTTAGCAAGTGGATCGAATTTTGGTGCAAGAGAGACTTGAGATATAAACCTGCTCCAGCAAGGAAGGAGAAAAACACTACCCGTTTGAAGATCCCACTGGAGCTATACCAGAAGTAGTTGCATGGTCTAGCGCGGATAACACGATGTTTTCTAACCTTGGGGTTCGACATGAAAAGAGAGAAGGTACATATCTGGCGGCATTCTTATCTTATTGGTTATGTGCATTTGTATTTCCCTCTCCAGATGGTGATTTCATTCGACCCGAGACCTTTAAAACAGCGAGCATGATGGCATATGGATGGAAATTCAGCCTCGCGATCCCAGTTCTAGCGAGCATCTACCACGGTTTGAACAAGATCTCTAAGTCCTCGCAGCTCAAGCATATCAAAATATCCTTTCCCATTCATTAAGTATCCGGTTGGTTTGCTCACTACTTCAGGACACACTATGGGCTTCCAAAAGGACCATATGTTCCATTGATGGTGGCGTATTCTGGGGAAGGCGCTGCAAGGTATTTGGATGATACAAATGCAAGAAAACGCATCCATCAAGCGGATAATGCGTCTTGGACTTCTACTATGCCGGAGGAGTCCGAACCTTACTATTTTTAGGATAATGATAAAGCATCGGAACCGAAAGTCAATTATTTTATGAGTATCCATTTTAACTATCTTCCTTTGAGGTGTGGTATAATGACCCAACTGGTCGTTTTGAGCAATTGCGTCCGGTTCGGTAGTTTGAGGTCACGATTAGCTTCATATTACGTGTATCGACTTGCGTGCTCAGTTCGGGCGTGAAACCGAAAAGCTTTTATGTGAAAATATGAAAAATATAGTAATTTCTAGAGTTAAAATTTAGTTTTTAGTTGACTTTGATCAATATTTTTGGTAAATGGACCCGGATCTATGTTCCGACGATCCTGGGAGGTCCGCAGTAAAATATGGGACTTGGGTGTATGCCCGAAATTAAATTTCGAGGTCCCTAGGCTTAGAAAACAATTTTTGAAGAAAATTGTTGTGCTGGTTTTTAAAGGAAATAAAGAAATGAATTAATGTTTGAACTCGTTGGTATCGGGCCCGTATTTTGGTTCCGGAGCCTGGTACAAGTTTGTTATGATATTTAAGTCCTATCTGTGAAATTTGGTGAGAATCGGAATTGATTTGACGTGATTTGGACGTCTGGTTGAAAAGTTAGAAAATTATGAGTTTTGAGGTTAAATTCATAATTTTTGATGTTATTTTGATGATTTTATTGCACTATCAAGTCCGTATGATGTTTTTAGACTTCCGTGCATGTTTGGTTTGGAGTCCCGAGGGCTTGGGTGAGTCTCGGATAGGTTTAGGCTATGTTATTCTTGTTTTTGGATGCTTCATCGTCGTTTCTTCAAGCAAAAATAATACCACATTGAGCAAATGAGATCCAAATTCAGTTTTGTTTGAACCATTAGATCCGTATCGAAATTATGGAGCCATAGGAAAAAGAATCATCGAATTTGGACATCGTATGAGGAAGTTATGCTCATTTTCGTGTCGGGAAAAATTGTTGGTTTCTGGTGTTTTCGCAAATGCGAACATTTTCATCGCATTTGCGATGCCCAATTCGCAAATGCGAACTTTTTGTCGCAAATGCAACTTCTACCACCCCTGCTTTGTTCGAAATTTGCAAGGGTTCGCAGCAAATGCGACATCTGAGGCCTGTTAAGTGAGGTTTTTGACGAGATTTTTACCCATTTTTCAATTTTCTCAAACCCTAAACCTCCATGGGCGAATTTCCAAAGACCCAAACTTCTCCAAATCATTGGGTAAGTGTCTGTAATCAATTTCCAACTATATTTTTTGATTATATCTTAGATTTAACATCAAATTCATGAGAATCTAAAAGAAAATTTGGGGAAAATTGTGAAATCTTTCAAAAATGTAAAATGATGATTTGAATGAACAAATAGTATCGGGGGACTTCCCCTTAGGATTTGAGTCTTCTATGCTAATTGTAGTCCGTGTACGCGAGGTGATGAGTGTGTGCTCGGATTTATTTGTGGGAAATTTGCCTCTAGGGTTCTTAGGTCCTTATGTCCATTATGTGGAAAGTATCCTTTTTTGATTGGGTTTAATAATTGCTTGAATTGCCTCTATATGCTTCATATGATTTTGTTAACTTTCCTCTAATTCCTACGTGTTACAGTGACCCTTAATTGCCTTAATTGAAGTGATTGCCTCCCTTATTGTTTTGGATAGTTCTTGATTGTGAGTTCTTCTATGACTTCGTGCAAATATGTTACATGTCCAATTGTTTTGGTTACCGATGTAGTTATCATGTGCTTATTATGTCTTGTTGTTTTGTTGAGGTTATCGTGCTTCTTGGTTTTTCCGTGACCCTTATTATGTACTTGTTGATTCCCTTGCCGGGATATTATTGCTTATGATATTGTTGCCCTTTCCGGGATATTGTTATTATACTATTGTTCCCTTGCCGGGATGTTATTGCTTATGATATTATTTTCCTTGCTAGGGTATTGTTATTATACTCTTGTTCCCTTGCCGGGATTCTTTTATGATTGGTGTGGATATATGAAATGGGATCGGGTTGCACGCCTGCAACGGTACTATATCAAATGAGAGTGGGCTGCACGCCTTCAACGGTACTATATGAAATGGGATCGGGTTGCACGCCTGCAACGGTACTATATGAAATGGGAGCGGGTTGCACGCCTGTAACGGTACTATATGAAATGAGAGCGAGTTTCACGCCTGCAACGGTACTATATAAAATGGGAGCGGGTTGCACGCCTGCAACGGTACTATATGAAATGGGAGCGGGTTGCACGCCTGCAACGGTACTATATGAAATGGGAGCGGGTTGCACGCCTGTAACGGTATTGTGTGAAATGGGATCGGGTTGCACGCCGCAACGGTATTATATGATTTGGGATCGGGTTGCACGCCGCAACAAGAAAGAATGAAAGTGAATATTGATTCTTATGGTGAGAACGAGAGTAAAAACACGAAGGGTGATGCCGTGCACTTTCTGTTGCTGTGTTTATTTGTTGTTATCAATTCAAGTGGTTTAACTGTTTAATTTCCTTTATTGTTGTGATCCTTTGTGTTGGAACCTACAACGTTTTCAATACTTCGCCGTATTTATATATATACATTCCAATACTTCAAACTTCAAAAATTGTTACATCTTTAATTCAATTAGTTTCTCAATTATTTTCCCTTAAACCGTCTGAGGTCGTATTTTACTTAAAAAGGAATCTCTACTAAGTTTTAAGTTATTAACTCTCATGTTAAAGGTAATAATTCAGTCGATGTTGTATTTTAATTGAAAGGGGTGCTTTCTTTACTCAAATGATTTCAAAAGAAACAACCTCATCTTTTCTCGCTGACTTTCCTAATTAGTTTAGAAATTGTCTTGAACATCTTGAGTGCATTTGTACGGACATTATGTATAGTATAGCATGTGGATTTTGCTGTTAAAAGTGAGATGGAAAATGTGGGGGCACAAGGATCCATGTGTGCTGAAGGTTCGGAAGTTGGAATTATGATATGAGAAACCGAGGATTGAGATGGTCGGGATTGTGTATTAAACATGATGTGATTGATTGAGTTGGTATTGACTTCTTTATTTGAATACATTCTTACTTGTCTCTGTTCCTGTTATGTCAGTGTTGATTTACTTGGTTATCTGATTTACTTGGTTATCTGACTTACTTGGTTATCTGACTTACTTGGTTATCTGATTTACTTGGTTATCTGACTTACTTGGTTATTTGATTTACTTGGTTATCTGATTTACTTGGTTTTCTGATTTACTTGGGTATCGTTCGTTACTACCCGTGTTCTCCCTTTATTGTTCCTACTGTTTGTATTTTGATTTCTTTCCGATGTTGATATTATCTCGTTATCTTTATCTCGATATTTTACTATCATATCTTGTTCATTTCATTTGACCAGTACGTGTCTTGACTGTTCCTCGTTACTACCCCACCGAGGTTAGTCTTGATACTTACTAGGCACCGCCGTGGTGTGCTCATACTACACTTCTGTACATTTTTGTGTACAGATCCAGGTATTGATCGATATTAGCTGTACGGGTTGTCGCGGTGGAGACTCACGGTAACCTGTTGTTGCGTTCGCAGGCCTCGGAGTTACCTTCGTTTGTATTTACGTTCCATTGATTCCTTTTCGTTCTGGAACAGTGTTGTATTTATTTTGTATAACTACTCTTAGAAAGGCTTATGACTTGTACCACCGGTTTTGAGAATTGTGATTTATTGATAGTTATTTAATTTGAAGTCAGTAAATGTTAATGTTATTTCAGTAAATGTTAGGCTTACCTAGTTTAGAGACTAGGTGCCATCACGACTCCTTCGAAGGGATTTTGGGTCGTGACATGTGGTAACTCTTTCATTCTTGAACCATATAGTCCTCATAGATTCAGTCGTCAATTTGGATTTTATCAGACCAATCCTGGTATTTTGGAAATGACCTTCGTAGTGCCTCATTAGAAGAAGGACTCAGACTTTGGCGAATTTGTGTGTCACATAATTCCACCCACGCGAGGGCGACCTTTCCCCCGGTTATATCTACGGCAAAAAAGCTATTTTTGTCCGAGTACAGATTCTGGTGGACAAGAGTACATGGGAACTTTCTTGAAGATCATTTAGAATCTTTGGTGACTTTTGCTGGGCCAATAATTGTTGCGCCTTTAGAGACCACGCCTCAAGAGCATAACAAGGAGGACAAACCTCCTACTTTGAAATCCAAAGTGGTTGCACCACGAGACGTCAAGGGACCTCCATATAAAGAAGTTTGTAAAAAGAAGAGACCTTCTCAGGCTCACCAAGTCCATGAGGGTTCCTCTCCCTTAGGCACCGTTGTCCCTACCTCCAACAAACGCCCACCCCAAAACGAGAGTGATAGTAGTCATGGAGATCGAAACTTCAAGCGGGTGAAGCCATATTCAAACAAATAAGGAGATGTTAATTTGGGTGTAGTCGAGATTACTGATAGCATCGACAGTGCTTCAAGGACTTTGACGGCTATCAAAGAGGTAACGATTAAAACTTTCATATTATCTTATAATATCCGAGTAATTTCACTAATCGTATATTCTTTTCTATGCAGCCAAATGGTGTTCATATCTCAATGGCGTCACACTAGAGCAAGCCACAAGATAGTAGCGAATCTGTGGCGGAGCTAGATTCGAGGAAATCACTTCGAATACCTAAGTCAGACCTCAAGGCGACTTCCATTCCTAGTCTTGGAGAAAAATAGGGGCCTAATTTTCATTAACAATCAGCACCAACAATGTCTATCTTTGATGGAAGAAAGGTTGTCTTGACTCTTTGCAAGGATTACATTTTGAATGCCTGGGCTAAAATTCAGGCCAAACTTGAGGACGCTACCACAGACAATGTTTCTTCTCTTCAATTCGCGATCCAAGTGATTCTCGAGGAGATGGACGGAAAGGGTGTGGATATTTCCCCTCTAAAAGACCTATTGATGTCTTTGTTCGAGATTGCCACTTCATATGACCAGGCACGATTAACTCTTTTTGACAAGGTTGTGGATGTTGAAAAGTCTGAGTCATTTTTAAACGCCAAAGAACATCTTGATCTTGTCTTGATTGAGAAAGGGGAGAAGGTCGAGAAATTGTCTGCCACCAGTCAGTCTCTCAAAGAGGCCAAGGAGAAGGTGAAACAGTTAAGAGCTCTTCGAGTTATTGCCAAGAAAGAGGTTGAAGAGATTGAATCTAAAGTCTCATTTGCTGAAGAGGAGTATCGTAGATGTTCTGATGTTTCCTTGACAACTGTTGATGACTTGGCCGATGTGGAGATGAAGAAACAGCACTTAGAGGCCACCCTTAAGGACTTAGTCAATTACAAGTTGTGTTTAGATTAGCCTATATAGAGTATTTTATTTGCCTCTTGTTTTTTTTTTCTTGCATTTAGGTAACTAGCGAGTATCCTTGAAACTGAAAACTCCACGTGTTTTACTTTACATTGCACGTTTTTTATTGATGTTTCTCCTTCTTTTCTTTTTTTTTGATCAGTACCAATAGTTGCTTGCTTAGCATTATGCATTGACGTTTACGTAACAAAATTTGGCTTTCTTTGAGACAATATTTTGAAACCAACTTTGTATTGCACCGTGCTGTCAATTCCAGATTTGCGCAGTCTCACCAAAAAATTCATCTTGGTGTAGGAACGTTGAAATAATGAACCGTTTGATTTATTGAAAACTAGACTTCAAGATCTAGAACATATTTAAAATTCTCAATCAAACAACTTCAGAATCATCCCAGATAATATTTTGAAACCAACTTTATATTGCACCAGGCTATCAATTCCAGATTTGCGCAGTCTCACCAAAAAATTCATATCTTGGTGTAGGAACGTCAAAATTACAAACCGTTTGATTTATTGAAAACTAGACTTCAAGACCTCGAACATATCCAAAATTCTCAATCAAGCAACTTCAGAATCATCCCAGATAATATTTTGAAACCAACTTTATATTGCACCATGCTATCAATTCCAGATTTGCGCAGTCTCACCAAAAAAATTCATATCTTGGTGTAGAAACGTCGAAATTACGAACCGTTTGATTTTTCGGAAACCCAGCTTCGAAATTTAAATGATATCCAAAATTCAAAAATTAATGCCTTAAGTATAGTTTCAGATAATATTCCAAAGTCAACGTAAAATTCTGACACATTGACGATTTCAGATTGCGCGACTTCACCAAAACTTTTGTATCTTGGTATGGAAGCGTCGAGATCGGAACATGTCTTACTTGCCATCAATCAAAACTTAAGAGCTATATTCTCACAAATATCTTGGGTTCAAGTCTCACTGAATTTGAAACATTGTGCCAAGCAATCTTTTCCTTATACTTGTGTTTCCTTTTGACGCCTCTCTTCTCTTCCCCCCCCCCCCTTTTTAAGGTAGAGGGCGGACTTGGAGACCAACAAACTTGAAGGTTTGGCAAACCTCAAGACACAGAGAATCCCTGGACTTCAATGCAAATACTTGACATCCTCCTAAAATCGGCCCATTGAAGATATCACTTTACCATGGAGGGTTGCCCCCTTTAAATCAAATGAGATCAAAATTCAACAAGAGGATGGCGTTTCAGCTTGATTTTACATTCCTCCATACTTCACTCGGACAAATCGGGGCAATATGTATCTTTTGAACTTATGCGACTGAACTTAGAATGAAACTCTAAGCTGCTTACGTACCTCGGTGAAGAGGATCAAGTCATACCGTAGTTCAGACTGGGT
>NC_031998.1:2089385-2093106 GCF_001879085.1 Nicotiana attenuata
ATGACTGAGTGTAAACATTAAGCCAAAACAGTGAGGTAAAACAGTAGTAAAAGCCCCTAAGGGTCCAAGCAATAGGCACAAGGCCCGGACACGACATTTAGCCTCAAACACAATATTCCAAAATATAGCAATATCAATAGTTTCCAGGTAAAATACGCGACTAATAGTCGTACGGGATGGACCAAGTCACAATCCCCAACGGTGCACGACCCCACGCTCGTCATCTAGCTTGTGCGTCACCTCAAAATAGCACAACGATGTGAAATCCGGGGTTTCATACCCTCAGAATAATATTTACAATCATTACTTACCTCAATCCGGTCCAAACTCTAGCCCGCGATGCCTTAGCCTCTCGAATCGGTCTCCAAACGCTCCAAATCTAACCAAACACAGATTTATACCATCAAAATATGCTAAGGGAACAAAGCCCACTCGAAAATATCCAATTTATACCAAAAATCCCGAAATTGGCCAAGCCCGGCCCCCGGGCCCACATCTCGGAATTCGATAAAAATTACACCAATAGAATCCTTACACTCTCACGAGTTCGTACATACCAAGAACATCAAAATTGGACCTCAAATGACCCCTCAAATCCTCAATTTACACTCTCAAAATTCAAGCCCTAATTCCCCAATTTTAGGCTTTGAATTCCACATATATCATGTTTAAACAATTAAGAATCAACATAGGATCGAGTATTATGTCCGAAATTCTTACCTCCAAGAAGTTCTCTTTGATTCCCTCTTCAATCTCCCTCAACAGGCTCCAAAACCGAGTCAAAAAATGGTGAACTTAAACCAAAAGTCGCGAAAATGGCCTTTTAAAACATTCTGCCCAGCACTTAAAATCTCTTAATCGCGAACGCGGCCTCACTCTCGCGTTCGCGTAGCACAATTTACACTGCCTCGCCACTATGCCCTTTGCGAACGCGAACGCGGCCATGCGAACGCGATGCTTCGCCAGTCCAGCCCTTTCGCGAATGCGATACTAATCTCGCGAACGCATAGCACATGGGCCTGGGGTGCCCAACGACCTCACTCCTCTTCGCAATCGCGACCCCAATCACACGTCCGCGATGCACATGATGCCTTCACCTTCGCGTTCGCGTCCTCACCTTCATGAACGCGTAGAACAAAATCATCATCACACAAAACACCCTTCGCGAACGCGACGCGCCCTCCGCGAACGCGATGAACAAAAATGTCTGCAACAAAAACCAGCAAAACTGCCAAGTCCAAAGTCCAAAAATTGATCCGTTAACTACCCGAAACTCACCCGAGGCCCTCAATACCTCAACCAAACATGCCAACATATCTCATATCATCATTCAAACTTGTTCCAACCTTCGGAACGCTCCGAACAACATCAAAACATCAAATCATCAACGGATTCAAGCCTAAGAATTCCAAAAACTTCCGAATTCCGCTTTCGATCAAAAAGTCTATCAAACCTCGTCCGAATGACCTGAAATTTTGCACACACATCAAAAATGACACAACAGACCTACTCCAACTTCCGAAACTCCATTCCGACCCCTATATCAAAATCTCACCTATCAACCGTAAATCGCCAAAATTCCAATTTCGCCAATTCAAGCCTAAATCTAGTCCGGACCTCCAAAACACATTCCGATCACGCTTCTATGTCCCAAATCACCTAACGGAGCTAACCAAATCGTAAGCATTCCAATCCGAGATCATATACTAACAAGTCAAAACTTGGTCAACCTTTCAAATTTTAAAGCTTCAAACTGAGAACTGATCTTCCAAATTTATTCCGATTATCCTGAAAACCAAAACCGACGATTTACATACGTCATAATACATCACACGGGGCTAGTCATGGCCGAGAACTGGCGAGCGAAGTGCAAAAGCTCAAAACGACCGTTCGGGTCTTTACAGTGACGGGGGCACTATTATTTTTGTCATAGTCATGACTCATGCGAAATATTAGCTACAAAGTTTGACATGCAACTCTCTTAAGACTTTGATGATTATGATAAGTTCTAAGCTTCAATTTTTAAAATAGAGAAGAGTTTTGGATTTTTTGAGGGAGAGGTTTAATCATAAGAAAGGGGTTTTGGGTGGAAACTAAAGGAAAAAAAAAAGAAAAAAAAGGACCAGAAACAAAAGGAAAAGGGCCAAAAAAAGAAATCTGGGCTTATAGATCCTTCAAGTAAAATCAAAGTAACTGTTAGAGCTGGGAATCGAACCTCCGTCATCCACGCATAAGAGCAACAATAAGTTGCAGATGCGACCAGTGCACAAAACGGGCTTTTGAGAAATTGAGACTGAGGGTGCCTAAAAAAATATATAATCGTTTCTCAAGGTATACAGATATACATATAGATACAGGTTTTTCTCCGAGCTTAACGGGTGCCCGTGGCCCCTTTACCTTTCACGTAGGCCCACTCCTGTTCTCTACCCCTTTTGTTATCTCAGCTTCTCATTCCATTTTTTCTTAGAATTCCTGTTAGATTTATTGTTATATTACTGAGATTTTCATATTGTTTCATCATTGTTCTAAGTGAAATTAAAATTTGAAATCAGTGGTTCGTAATTGGGTATTTGTTCGTCTTCTTGCCTTGTGCATTGTGCTCCTAGCATTGTTGCACGTCTCCACGAAGTGCGCCACACGTTGCTTTGGGTTACCTTTACCATCAAACTGTTGAAACTTTGGAGGTTGATAACCAGCAGACATCTTCAACATATCGACCCTTGCAGTGTACAGTTTTGTATATGTAAGGGAGGACTTGGCAGAGACTTCATACTTGTTCTTAATGGTTCCTTCAATGAACTCCTTCAGTTGATCGATTGGAATCATCCCTTCAGATGAGACAGGGATATCCTTAGCGGATGCTACTTGTCTTTGGGGAGACTCACTCTCTGGAACTTCTGGGAGCTTGTCAGGTGCGTGGGTGGGTTCTTCTTCCATCAAGATTCCCACCCTATCTGTTAGCTTGTCAATTCTAGCATCTTGATTTTGCATGCATTTGGTCAAGCCAGCGATTGCTTCCGTCAAGTTTGCCAACTGCTCCTCCACAGATGAGATGTTTGTCACCATGGCTTGCATGATTGTTGTGGATGATGGAGAGTAGCATGGATTTTTACACAGATTGATCCTTGATTTGTTCATGCTATGTGGTGTAAGTGGGGAGGATCCATCACTTGAAGCATCATCATCTTCCTTCATAACAGAGCGCTTGGATCCGGAGAGGTCAAGCAGAGCAAGAGTTTTCTTGATCTTTTCAGCAACATCGTTTCCTCCTTCGGGTGCATTTGTGGAAGATCTTGCTCCTTTTGAGGATGAAGATCCGAAAATAGGGGTTGATATAATTATTGCCTGAAGTGATTCATTAATGATAACTCGATTTCATTTCTTTTTTAAAATGACAATCCATATTTGAAACTGAAAGCTTTTCCAAAGTTAGTATTACTCTTCTTGAATTCATAATTGCTTTTAACTCATTCTTTCATTCGAATCAAATTATTAAGTGCTAATTAATTTATCATACTTACAGTATACAATTTTATTTAAAGTTTATTAATTTCCTCATAGTTGTCTTTGGGTTAGATCAGAAAGCATTCCAATTAAGGTGGAAACCAGCTAACTTCCACGCTAGATTGCATAACTGTTGTTTCTTTTTGTCTAAACAGATTCCTAAAACATGTCTGAAATAACTAAATAAATAATCAGATATATTGAAAATCGTACAAAT
>NC_031998.1:2093754-2121870 GCF_001879085.1 Nicotiana attenuata
AAACTCTTTCCGACCAATTAAATTGAAGTGTGACATGGCCGCATTTGATTGGCCAGAACATGTCACTTGCACACGTGGTGCGATTTCTTTAGCCTTTCAGTGTGACTGGACATGCCTTGTCATTTTGACAAGTGGCATGGTCCTATTGGCTCTTCCGCTTGACTTGGCGCGCCATGTCATTTGACACGTGGCACCAAACTGGGCCTCTAGGAAGATGACATCTTGGGCTTAATGAAGTGGGCTCATCACTTTAGCCCAATTAAATGGGCTAGCCCAATGGATTAAGACTTATTTATTTAATCCATATATATTGGACTTATATAATTAATTTAATTATATTAGCCCATATATTTATTTGGACCAATATATCTTGAATTTAAAATATAGTCCAAATTATTTCATGGATTTAATTTTAATAAAATTTACATGCCTACAGAAGTTTTCTATTTTCCACCTAAATTTTTTGTTAGTGAAGCTATTTATTTTGTTTTACTTCTTATTGGGCGGGTCTCTCTCTCTCTCTCATGCCCATTTTCTTGTGGTCATCAACTCGTGTTAATTGAGATTTGAATGTGATATATCTAACTGATCAATTCTACGCCAATGGTTTACCACATTATTTCATTCGTATTCCTGTTTAAGACACTAATTCGGATGGAAACTTTGATCAGGCAGGTTACCTAACTAAAATAGCATCCGTCAGATATAGATGCATTTCATTTCAAGCTAGTATATAGGAACATAATTCTTCTTGAGTGTTAAAGAAATATATTGAATCAAAAGTAGACATGATTTGCTCACTGGATTGTTTGTACATTTGTTAACTCTTTTGCCTATAAGAAAACTTGAAAGAGGGAACTGCTCACTCTTCCCTAAGTCAATTAGATGTGAATAATCTTGCATTTCTCATCTATATTGTAAAGTCAATGAATATAATCTTATTGTTTCGTGCTATTCAAAATAATTCCCAAATGGAATCGCAATTTTGGCTTTAACCAAAGCACCAAGATCTTTTATTGCTATTTGGGTGCTAATATTTATTATTTTATACCAAGATTTCAATATTTTCTAGTATATGTCTATAACAACAAACTTTTCGCGCTATTCAAGATAGATTATGGCTATCTTTGCACTATTAATCAAGGTAGATTTTATGTTGCATTTTCTTGTCTATAAAAGCATGGCAATTTACATAGGTAGAAACAACCGAAGAAAGAGTTCTACTACATTTGTTCTTAATCTTACTTCTCTTCTTGTTATTTTATTTTGTTAAATTGCTTTTTTTCATATTACCTATTTTTCACTTTTTCACTTTCATTACATTTAAACAATCAAATACTCCTTGCAAAAACTATAACTAAGCACAACTCCATCTTTAACTCCAACTTCAAAATTCCAAATAAAGTGAATAATTTTTTTTTTTCATGGCCAAACGCCTACCTAGTGTTTTGTAAGAGAGGCTAGTTTTTGTAGCTGCGTCAATAGATTTTAGATTTGCTAGTATACTCCCCTTTTAACACAAATTTACCCCAAATAGCAAGGTCCACGACCAGTTTTATAAATCGTGATTTCTTTTTTCTGAATGACTCCAAGAAATCAATGGGGCGGAATTTCGACGGAGACAACATGAAATTCCTAAAAGATAAAAGTAATTTAAGGAGAAAATTGTTGTATTGTTGTTTTATTCGACCTGGATTCATCTGCTTGGTATCGTGCCGGAGAAACAGTAAGAAGAAGATTTATTTTTACTGGTTTTCACATTTGAGATAATTAAAAACTGGGTCATATTAGAATGTGACTGGGCTCCACAAAGAACCTGTTTACGCCAAAAGCTTTAGAAGCGGAGAAATTGATGCTTAAACTTGTGTCACTATAAATATAATCTGGCCATTTTGCCTTGCTTTCCCGCTTTAATGGAACTATCATTTTAATCTGTTGACAGTTATTGCTACAAAACATGTAATGCGAAAAGATGTTTCTAGGAAAAACAACAATTAACATGTAAAGGAAAAATTAGTGCTCGGTTGAATCTATAGAAGAGAAAGAAAAAGCCAGAGAGAGGAGAAAGAAGTGGCGGCCAAATTATATCTAAAATCCTCCAGAATAAATCCTCATAGAATTAGTCTAATAATAAACTATGATACGTTCTACAACTGTTACGCCAGAATTAGGGATGGAAATTGGGCAGAGCGGGTTTGGCAAAACCCACAAAAATTTCAACTCACCCCGCCCCGCATAGTTATTTTTTCAAACCGCCCCGCCCCGCTTATTTTTTTTCTTTTTTCTTTAATTTTTCGGTTAGTAGGCCTTTAATAGATACTTAAAAAATATTATGTACTCGAATTTATTGTTTAAATCAAATCAAATAATTTAATATTTTAAAATATAATGTGAAAAAATATATGATAAAAGTATATCTAAAGAAAACTTATTTTACATTCAGTGATTTGATATATATATAAAAAGAATTTACCAAAAACAAAATCATAAAGTAAAGCTGAGCCGTAAAAGTTGATTTTCCGTACACATAGGATATGGTCACGTATACAGTAATTTATAGTAAATCAAGAATGTGAAATTGTAGTTGAAATGATTTCTTTATTTCAAAAAAGATAAAATTCAAAGTTGCATTACCCGCCCCGCTTTAAAAATTTTAAAAATTCTTTTAACCCGCCCCGCCCCACCCCGCACCCGCATAAGAGTAAACCCGCCCCGCTCGCATCAAACAACATCCGCCCCGTTCCGCCCCATTGCCATCCCTAGCCAGAATTGGGAGAGAGAAGAAAAAAAGAAGTGGAACCCTAGTAATTAGAACATATGTGCAACTTTGTAATGGGAGAGAGAAGTGGGAGGATTTATATCCCTCATAAATGTTAGATTTGATTTTATGATGCAAATAATATATCTATGCAGGAACTCATGGATAGCAATTCAAAGATTGAAGGAATCAATTAGAGAAGATCAAGGAATCAAGGAGTAGCTACAAGAAAGGTAAAACAATATATCTGTGCAGGAACACCACCGAAGAAATCGCAAAGGAAAATAGTACTTAGACAGTGTGTGTTCCAGCCACATGACAGGTGATAAGAACCTGTTCAAAGAAGTTACAAAAATAGACGGAGGAAGCGTTAAGTTTGGCAATGATTCAAAAGGAAAAATAATCGGTACTGGAACAATCCCCTTCAATAACAACTATGATATCACTGAGGTTTATCTAGTTGATGGGCTTAACTACAACCTTCTGAGCATAAGTCAGCTATGCGACTCAGGATATAAGGTAAAGTTTAAGAAAACAGGTTGTGTTATTGAAGATGAGACAGGTAAAAAAATCCTCCCAGGTAAAAGGTATGAAAATATTTACATTCTTGATGGTTTTGAAAATATTGATGGTCATATCTGATGATCCCTGGTTATGGCATAGGAAACTTGGTCATGCAAGCATGCATCTAATTGAAAAACTTTCCAAGCTTGAGTTAGTTATTGGTTTACCAAAATTGAATTTCTCTAGAAATCATATATGTGATGCTTGTCAAATTGGAAAACAAACTAGGAGCTCTTTCAAAAACAAGGATATTGTATCCACTTCTAAACCCTTGCAATTGCTTCATATGGATTTATTTGGGCCTACTAGAACTGCTAGCATAGGAGGAAAAAGATATGCTTTTGTTATTGTTGATGATTATTCGCGTTTTACTTGGGAGATTTTCTTATCTTATAAGGTGAAGCGTTAAGAAACTTTGAGGTTTTCTGTGAGAAGGTTGAAAGAGAAAAAGGGTATCTGATCACAACAATACAAAGTGATCATGGAGGAGAATTTGAAAGCAGAGCATTCGAAGACTTCTGTAATGATCAAGGATATACTCATAATTTCGCTGCACCAAGATCACCCCAACAAAATGGTGTTGTGGAACGGAAAAATAGAACACTACAAGATATGGCAAGAACGATGCTACTAGATCACTCTCTACCAAACCATTTCTGGGCAGAAGGAGTAAGTACAACATGTCACATTCTCAACCGATGTCTCATAAGGCCAATTTTGAAGAAAACCCCTTATGAACTGTGGAAAGGTAAACGTCCTAATATTAGTTACTTTCATCCCTTTGGAAGTAAGTGTTTCATTCACAATAATGGTAAGGACAATCTTGGAAAATTTGATCCAAGAAGTGATGAAGGTATTTTTCTGGGTTATTCATTAAATAGTAGATCCTTTAGAGTATACGACAAACGCACAATGTGTGTGGAACAATCTGTGCATATTATATTTGATGAAAATAACTCCTCGATCGAGAAAGGTATTATTGCAGGTGATGAAGATCAAATTCAAGAAAATCAGGAGACAAGCAAATCATAAAAGTCGACTGATGGATCTGACGCCGTGATAGAGTCAACTAATGAAACCAGCAACAATCCACCAGAACCGCCGAAGGAGTCGACTACTCATACAGTTCGCCCAAACGAATGGAGAAGTGAACCTGAATATCCTAAAAAATTCATCATAGGAGATCCAAATGAAGGAATGAAAACCATGGGAGCTCTCAAGAAGAAAGAAAACATAGCACTGATCTCTCAGACTGAGCCAAAGAAAATAGAGGAAGCTCTTAAAGACTCAAGTTGGATGCAAGAGATGCAGGATGAGTTAGATCAATTCGACAAAAATCAAGTATGGAAACTGATACCCAAACCTGAAAACGTTCCTGTGATAGGGACAAAGTGGGTCTTCAGAAATAAGCTCATTGAGGATGGAAACGTAAGAAACAAAGCCAGATTAGTTGCTCAAGGATATTCACAACAAGAAGGAGTCGACTATGACGAAACATTTGCCCCAGTAGCTCGACTGGAATCTATACGCATTCTGTTGGCATATGCATCTTTTAAAGGATTCAAGTTATTTCAGATGGATGTTAAAAGTGCCTTCTTAAATGGTTTCATTGAAGAGGAAGTATATGTGAAGCAACCCCCTGGCTTTGTAGACTCAGAGTATCCATATCATGTGTATAAGCTAACTAAAGCACTGTACGAGCTGAAGCAAGCTCCACGAGCATGGTACGAAAGATTAAGCTCTTTTCTTATCGATCATGGGTTTACAAGAGGTAAAGTAGATACTACTCTGTTTATTAAAAGATCATCAGAAGTAATCTCATTATTCAGATTTATGTTGATGATATTATATTTGGTAGTACTAATCTCTTATGTGCAAGGAATTTTCAAATCTTATGCAAAGTGAGTTCGAAATGAGTATGATGGGAGAATTGACGTTCTTTCTTAGACTTCAAATTCAACAATCTGAAGAAGGAACATTCATATGTCAGACTAAATACACAAAGGAGCTGATCCAAAAATTCGGCATGAGTAGTGCCAAAGCTATTGGCACACCAATGAGTCCTCCAACAAGTCTCGACAAAGATGAACAGGGAAAATCTGTTGATGAAATGAAGTATCGTGGAATGATTGGTTCTCTTCTTTATTTAACTGCTAGTCGACCAGATATTATGTTCAGCGTTTGTAAATGTGCCAGGTTTCAGTCAGCTCCTAAGGAGTCTCAGCTAACTGCAGTAAAAAGAAATATTCGATATCTCATTGGAACTGTCTCCCATGGATTATGGTATCCTCGTTCTACAACAACAACAACAAACCCAGTTTGATCCCAACAAGTGGGGTCTGGGGAGGGTAGTCTGTACGCAGACCTTACCCTTACCTAATTCAGGTAGAGAGGCTGTTTCCAATAAACCCTCGGCTCAGGAAGGGCAAGATGAAGAAGAGGAAAACAAGGGAGGAAGAAAGATGGAAGATAAAAAAAAGGGGGAAAGGTAAAGGATAAGTGGCACCAAATAATAGCAACAGGGAATACAATACCTGAGGCGAACAAAACCACATAACATAATAAAAATCTAAGAATATGAAGGGACATGCATACTACTAAAACTATCGGTGAACAACTATAAACTACCAACTAACCTTCTACCTTAATCCTCGACCTCCACAATTTCCTATCAAGGGTCATGTCCTCGGTGAGCTGAAGCAGCGCCATGTCCTGCCTAATCACCTCTCCCCAATACTTCTTAGGTCTACCTCGACCTCTTCTCAAACCCTCCATGGCCAACCTCTCACACCTCCTAACTNTATGTGAAGCAACCCCCTGGGTTTGTAGACTAAGAGTTTCCATATCATGTGTATAAGCTAACTAAAGCACTGTACGGGCTGAAGCAAGCTCCACGAGCATGATACGAAAGATTAAGATCTTTTCTTATTGATCATGGGTTTACAAGAGGTAAAGTAGATACTACTCTGTTTATTAAAAGATCATCAGAAGGTAATCTCATTATTCAGATTTATGTTGATGATATTATATTTGGTAGAACTAATCCTCTTATGTGCAAGGAATTTTCAAATATTATGCAAAGTGAGTTCGAAATGAGTATGATGGGAGAACTGACGTTCTTTCTTGGACTTCAAATTCAACAATCTAAAGAAGGAACATTCATATGTCAGACTAAATACACAAAGGAGCTGATCCAAAAATTCGGCATGAGCAGTGCCAAAGCTATTGGCACACCAATGAGTCCTTCAACAAGTCTCGACAAAGATGAACAGGGAAAATCTGTTGATGAAACTAAGTATCGTGGAATGATTGGTTCTCTTCTTTATTTAACTGCTAGTTGAACAGATATTATGTTCAGCATTTTTAAATGTGCCAGGTTTCAGTCAGCTCCTAAGGAGTCTCACCTGACTGCAGTAAAAAGAATTATTCGATATCTCATTGGAACTGTCTCCCATGGATTATGGTATCCTCGTTCTAACACTTCTAAATTAGAAGGTTTTTCAGATGCTGATCTTGCAGGTGATAAGGAAGACAGAAAAAGCACGAGTGGGACATGTCAATTGCTTGGCAAAGCTTTGATATCTTGGAACAGTAAAAAACAAGGATCAGTTGCACTAACCACGACTGAAGCCGAATACATTGCTATTGGACAATGTTGTGCATAACTACTGTGGATGTCTCATCAACTTGGTGACTATGAACAATTTTTTAAGCCTATTCAAATCTTCTGTGATAATTCTAGTGCTATATGTCTTTCAAAAAATCCTGTGCATCATTCTAGAGCAAAGCATATAGACATCAAGCATCATTTTATTAGAGATCATGTTCTTAAGGGAGACATAGATATATCTTTTGTTGGAACAACTGATCAATTAGCAGATATTTTACTAAGCCTTTATTAGAGGATAGGTTTTGTGCTTTGAGAAAATTACTTGGCATTACTTGCATTAATAATAATTTGTAGGACCTATGTGTAATCCGGTTACTTTTGTAGGTTTAATAATTGTCTCTTACTTTTGCATTAATTACGCCTCCGTTTTCCCTTTTTTTTCCTCTTCTTTCACATCAGTTGCGTCGTTCAGAGATGGAAAGCCAATCATCACATCTATTCAACTGACGCCTTTTCCTTTTCTGTACTCAACCATCAGAAGTTTCAGAATCCCTCTTTTTAATGTGGAGATATCTTTTCAATCACTTTCATCTCTATCATCTAGAAAACCCTTCTCCGAAGCTCTGGTCAAACCACTATCCTTCAATGGCTAAACACTTCAAGAACCCATCTGCCTCCACCAGAAAAAGTACCCGCTCCAAAGCAAAACCCCCTTCTATGTCCCCAGAACAAGTAGACCTAAGGTCCGACCATTTTGAGGGTTTCGCTTCTTCGCAGGGCGATTTGTCTGATCATTCTCAAATCTTAGGAGAAAAAGCTCTAGGAAAACGACCTATGGAAGACCCCCCCCCCCCATTTCCTCTACTCCAAAGAAATCCAAGATAGATCTTTCTGGCTCCCTAGAATCTGACCTGAATTTCTAGGATTCTTCGAACAGGGATATTTTCATCGCTTTGAAAGACAAGCCCATTGCTCATGGAAGGGTAGTCGACCTTGACGACATGGAAGACCTAAATTGTAAGGTAAAAAATCTTTTTGTTCATCAAGGGTGGTCTAAGTTCCTCTCTATTCTTCCGCCTAAGGTCTCTGAACCCCTAGTAAAGATATTTTATGCTAATCTTCGTTCTAGTAAACCTGATAAGTTGGAATCCTTAGTGTTAGGTAAGCGTATTGTTCTTGATTGTGCCATATTTGATTCACTCTTTCAGTGTAAATGTTCTGGTTTTCCCATGCTTTTCAAAAATACCTGGCTCGATGACTTTGAAATCTCCTTTGATCAAGCTAAACTGTATATTGCTGAGTGTTCCTCTGAATCCCTTCCCAACCAGTTAGGCCCCAGTGATGTTAGTTTCGAAACTCGAGTCCTGGCTCATATCGTAGCAACTACTCTGCTTCCTCGCACTGGTTCCTTCTCCACCTTCTCTCAAAGAGACACCTTCTTGGTGTATTGTCTTGTGACCAAACTCAAAGTCAAGTTATCCTCCTGGGTCATTAACTTCATGATTGAAAGTGCAGAAGATCCCACTAGTCTACCCTATGGTATGGCCATTACTCACATCCTGGAAGCTTATCAAATTTCCCTGTCTGCTTATCCCTTTATCACTATTTCAAAATCTTACAATTCCAGAGCCTTTCCAAGTATGGGATATGTGAGTGTGAAAGGATCATGGGTTAAGAAGCACGAAGGCGAAGTAATGCATGCTCCAATAGATCCTAAACCCAAACCTTCTGCCTCTCATCCTAGTCCTAGTGATCCTGATCTTGCTGAGAAGCTTCGTGCCATTGACATTCAACTCTTTGAAATTAAAGATCTCCTCACAGCCACTCAGTCAACTGTTGGTGACATTCATGCCATCTCCAAAGAAACAGGGTCTGATGTGTCCAAGATAAGAGTTGCCATTCTCAGAGTAAGAGAGAACGCAGTCAAGGCTTTCAAGGAGGTTCATGACAGGTTTGATGGAATGAGCATCTCAGCCAATGCCAGCTTTGACCAACTGAAGGAGGTCATCTGCAATACTCTTACCTACTTTCTCCGTTGTTAATGTGGTCGCTTAAGACAAATTTTTTTTGCTGTGCTTTTTTTGGACGGTTAGATCAGTCATTGGACAATTTCTGTTTTTGTTTCTTGCTTTGTTCTGGTTGCTTTTTGGGACTATAACTATGCTGCATAATGCTATACCTTGTTTTAGTTTGTGGTTTGCTCTGTCTATTACCTCTTTGCTGATGCCAAAAAGGGGGAGGAGGATATATGTATGTATCTACACAGGGATATATGTATGTAACTAAATAGGGATATATCTACACAGGTATACAAAGTACAGGTATACAAAGCTAGTCGCCTAAAGGGTAAGTGTCGACTAAAGGGTAAGTGTACGTTAGCATCCTCTGCAGCAGGAGTCGACTGCATCATCTATAACCATGGACCAGTCAACTGCATGAGTTGAGGGGGAGTACCATGGACCAGTCAACTACATAGGGGGAGTAAAACACAGGGAAGTCAACTGTTGTTTATACATATATATTATTTTGTCATCATCAAAAAGGGGGAGATTGTTAGATTTGATTTTAATGATGCAAATAATATATCTGTGCAGGAACTCATGGATAGCAATTCAAAGATTGAAGGAATCAATTAGAGAAGATCAAGGAATCAAGTAGTAACTACGAGATGGAAGCAATCAATCAGGTAACTTAAGGAAAGCAATTCGAGGTTAGCAAAGATCACGAAATCAATGGACAGCTACGAGATGGAAGGAATCAAGAAAAGCAATCCGCGATTAGAGTAATCAATCAAAGTCAAGACGGAATCAATCAAGCCTAAACTTAAGGAATCAAACAAGTCGAGCGTATCCAAATCCAGAAGGTGCAAGATCTTGGGAAGCATATATGGAACATCAATCAAGGATCTCGTAATTACAGCCGTTGCTGTATGACCTTATTCTTGGAAAGAATCAATTTCTCTCCAAGGATCAAATCCCTTGGGTTGGCAAATCTCTCCAGAAACCAAGCCTCTCTCAAAGTATTTAAACCTATATCTGTACCCTAGAACGATATAATTTGATCGAACCAAATACCCTCTCTTTATTCTACTACAAACAAACATTGTAGCTCTACTAGATCTGTTGTGTAACAAGTTAGAGAAGAAAGAGAGAACAACACTGGTGAGGCATTGTATCAAAAGAAACGAGCGAAATCGGAACTAAGCGATCGGTGTAGATCACACCATTCTCTGTACTCTCGAAGAAACTCATTCACTGAAAAAGAACTCCCTTGCAACCCAAGGGGACTAGACTAGGATTCACATTGAATCCGAACCAATATAAAAACTCTGGTGTCTTTAATTCCTGCATTTAAATTCTGCATCTTAAATTCTGTCTTTACTAGTATCAAGTTCTTATATCCAGTCGACTAATCGTAAAACTAGTCAACTGCTAGCTATTAAGTTTAAAAATAAACAATTCACCCCCCCTCTTGTACTTTCAATAAATCCTCTCACATATAAATTATGATACGTTTTACTAATAACCTTTACTCTCCCAATAATAAATCCTCTTAGAGTTAGTCTAATAATAAATTACAAGTCCCTGTATCTCATTTCTAAAATTAGATCTAAAATTACTTTATTACGTTAAACGACAACATACACTGCGTGAGGTATCACTCAGACCCTTCACTTTCTTACCGGCGACATCTGTTGATATATGAAATTTTTGCTTTTTGGATGATTTTTTCCTTAATGTCTGCATGGTGTTGATCTTGCTCCATTGGAGCAATCTCACTTAACTGCTCACTATCTACAGCAGTAGAAAGTGTGGCATCCTTGTTCTCAAATTTTTCCTCGTTCCCTTCTGGCTCAATGACCAACATACTAGCCAAATTAGAGTCCAGGATGAAACTGTCCCTTTCTAATCTATCTAGTCTCTTGAAATGTCTCCGAGTATAAGCAATAACACCTTCAAGCAGTTCTCCAATGCCCTTCATCTATAAAATAACAAGGAAAAGGGTAAGATCTGTAAGGAAATCATTTATGAGTTTAAATAGTTCCAAACTTAGCAAAATGACTAAGAACGGTGCCTAGAAAACACCAATAGATTGATGTTAGATATGCTTAAGTCTAATGTATGTGTATTCAAGCATTAAGAACAAGCAACGAATCAACTAAATGAACTTTCTTGCCATAAAGAATGATGGAAATGCCAATACAAGACCGATATACCAAGCTAATATATGAAACCACTTTTTCTTGATAGAGAGCATGCAATATTATAACGATTTGAAGGTTTGGAAAAATATTTACGGAGGTCTCACTGGGCAGATAGTGGACTTTACTTGTATGGTAAATCTTCTGGACTATGTTATTTAATGAACCTTGTTTACCGTGAAAATGGTAATAAAAATTAGATTTTATTTTGTGGTTCTAAAAATACGTGATCTGTTTTTATGTTAGTTGTGAGTTAATAGATGCTTAGTAAGAGACTAGAAAATAAGATAAGAGCTTGAAGGTAGTAAGTTTAAGCAAACCGAGTGGCTGAGAATCAGGGCCTCGAGCCTGGTTATACGGGGCCTCGAGGTCGAGCTCGATGCTAAGTTACGGACAATCGGCCAAGGACTAACGGCTTTGAGAGCTTTGATGAAGGCTCTTTGTGATCAATAATGAACAATAAATGAAGAACAATTAATAGCACACAATAAATGTAAGCAATAAATATAAATAATAGAATCAAGGGAGAATGTATTTAAGTTAGAGAGCAGAGAATGTTCTTGTATTCAATGTTGTGTGTTGTGTTCTTACAAAATGACAGTGGTCCCCTTTATATATGAGGGGGAATCCCAATATAATACAGATGCATTTATTACAAAGATATGGGGCTAACACAGCCATTTAATGCCACGGTACGGGCTTGTACTAGCCTAATAGGCTTGGTCAGCTTTAATCAAGTGCAACTCCCCATTTCTCCATCATAGCTATCGATCTGCGTTGCTCCCGAGTCGAGCGTTTGGGAACCCTTCGAGGTTGCATCTCGAGCCTTGCCTCGAGCCTGAGGAGGCGTATCTATGGAGCACCGTAATGGCCATAAAATCGGCTCCTCCGATTTTACCGTATATAGATAGTCCCCGCGTTTCCTTGAATATAAATGATAGGAAACGATTTCAAACTCTTGCTTCGTTGATACTATTGCCATGACGTCAGTCTATCAGAGCATTAAATGCCATGACTCAAAAGCCGCGCAAGGGTCGGTGTCAACACAATAATCGAGAAGCCCACGAACCGCTATTGGTTCGGCCTTTCCGCTGCCCATATGGCTTCTATAAATACCCCAACCGTTTAGTGATTCACACTTTTACAATATCTCTAAATTTTCAGAGCTACATTCACCCTCTTTTACATTCTTCTCTCTTCGGTTCTTGGTTCCTCACTTCTTTTCTCAGAAAACCTTTCTATTACCATGGCCAAAACCTCTAAAACAGTGCCTCGAAAAGAGGGTGCTGCCTCTTTGTCTCGATCATCCAAGGGTAAACCCAAGGTGCCCCCAACTGTTGAACAATTTACCCTTACTGAGTTCGACACTGTGCTCGATTTTCTATCGAGAATCCCTCGTCTAAGCCGGGCCGATGCGAGCACGTGTCCTGGTATATTAGCATCGTGACTAATATTAGTAAAGTGAAGGAAGACTGTCGATGGGAGAGGACAGTGCTAGTTGAGATTCCCAAATCTAATGAAAGCATAACAGGCCATAAGGCTGGCTTTCTTCATGTATATACATATCCATTCACTCTAGGTCCTGTCGACTCTTCAGACCCTTCTTCTTCGGCGATAGATCCGGTTATTCTCGACTTCTACCGTGAGTATCAGGTGAAGCTTGGCCAAATCTATCCATCTTTCTGGAGGATAGTCTATATGCTCCGTTATTTTTCCAACAAGGTCGAGCGTATGACTTTTACCCTTGACCACTTGATTAGACTATATATCCCTCGTCTCTTTCGAGGTTTGATTAAGCTTCACCCTCGATCTGCGAAGCCGTTATTCTCGAGCATCGATGAGGACAAGGACCAGGGGTGGATGAGCCGGTTTGTCCGAGTGAGGACCTAGGACATCATCCCGGTCGAAAGGATGCCATTCCCGGAGAAGTGGAATATGGAGCGTAAGTGCCTCTCCCTCGAGCATGTTTTATCGCCTTCTTACCTTTTTCTCAAAAAATGATCTTCCCTTTGGTTATGCGGCCGCCGTTTGGTAACCCGACGCAGTCCAGGACCTATCGGGGTGGATTAGGCGGTTGAATTCTTTGTTTCCTTATCTCGAGCGTTCCTGACGCGACTTGGCCAAAACGCAGTGGCCAGCCAAGAATCACGGTAGGCTTTTTACTGCTATCTTTACTATATTTCCATATCCCTTTTGCATATCTTCCATGTTGGTGAGCTTTGAGCATTATTCTTGTGCAGGCCTTGGCGATGGAATGTTAATGAGGCCGCCTCCTGACGCCGAGGAAGGGACCTCAAAGCCCGGTAAGGGCAAAAAGAGGAAGAAAGAGGCGACTGCTGAGTCTCCCAAGTCAAAGAAACCTAAACCTTGCCTGCCTCGAACCGACGCCAAGGTCTCGACTGCGGCCGCCGTGGCAAGTCCTGGCACTGAGGATGAAGATGACGACGATGATGAACATCCTTTGGCACAAAGGACGAGATCGGGCACGGATGTTCTGCAGGTTGCTGGGTCGAGGGCCGCCGAACCGGGAACGGTCGATGTGGATCGAGCCCGTGTGAAGGAGACCCTCGAGGAGGGTTTGGGCACAATCACCGAGTTTCAAATTGGACATGGCACAGTTCGCACCAATGAACCCGCTGCTGGTAATTTCGGAGGGTCTCAGCCCGAAGCTTCTCGGGGGCAAGATGAGACCCTTAGAGAACTTAATGCCCTAGGTGGCCTTTCTTTTGGCCATTCGTACTCACCGGGGGAATTCAGGGATGCACAGGACCCAAATATCGCCAATGTGGGAGCCTCTCACGGAGGGAAAAATGTACTTGAAGACCTCCTCGCCGGTGTCGACGAGGATATTGATCTCGATGCTCCCGTTTCTCTCGAGGATGCAGAGAGGCTTCACCAGCAGGTGATATTCTCGACATACCATTCGTGTCTTAAATCTTTATGCTTGACTTTCTAACTATTCTGTGTTGTTGCTGGCTAGAAAGATGTACGACCGTGCCTTTCATAGGCTCCAAGATGAGCTTTCGTGCTGCGGGAAGGAGCTCGAGGTGCTCACCTCGGCGCCGAAAGAGTCGGAGGTCTCTTCTGCCCGAAAGGAGGAGGAGTTGAGCGGGTGCCGGGCGAGGTTGGAGGGAGTGTGCCAAGAAAAAGCTGGCCTTGCTAAGCAGGTACCACTGCATTTTACGGACTTACCTTTTATTCTTACAACCTAATGCTTACCAACTTGCTTTACCTTTGTGGATAGGGCAAAAGGATGCCCTTGTGGGGCAACTTCGGGAGGAGGCTGCCGCCAAGGATACGGAGGTCCTCAAGATGAGGGGGCGTAATGAGGTCGTGACCTCGGAGAGGGACCTTTTGCGGACGGAACTGTCGTCGACCCGGGACCTTCTTCAAAGTGCTAAGAAGAAGGTTGTCGTACTACTGGCGGCCAAGTCCGCGGCTGAAGAAAATGCATCCTCGTATAAGAAAGATGCCGCCACTGCAAATGAACGAGCTCGAGAGATATCAAAGAAGGCCGGGCAGAAGCTAACTCGGGTCGCTCACACCCGCGCAAAGTCAAGGAGGCAAGCTCTCGAGGAGGCAAACGCTAAAGGCGTCGATCTCTCAGCTGAGATTGAGGAAGCCCGAGACTTGGAGAAGGAATCGGCATTCTCGGCCACTTCGGATGAGGGTTCCGGAGATGATCCGGAGAGTAGCGACGGCAAAGAATAGACCCACGCCCTTTTCCTTTCTTTTTTGTGTATGAATTCTTTGGGGAAAAGGTCTTGTAAAGATGCCCCTTGTAAATATTTTTTGGTAGTGTAAGAAAATTTTTCCGCTTCAAGTCTTCGAATTTTATTTTCAACGCTTAGGTAAAGTTAGCTTATTGAATTTTGATGTTGACCCTTTGGAGCCCATACTCGGAGCAGTCGGGACCCTTGAGATCAGGCACCATCTCGAGATTAGGTCGATAGCTTTTTTAGGATCGATGTCGGGTTACCCTGGCACAGGTTCACCCGTCGTTTTGGAGGATAGTGCTAATGATAAGATATTTTTTAGATAAAGTTGGGCTCGAGTTTACCCTTAGTCATCTTCTTAGACTGTACTAGCCCTTGCATCATCGGGTCTTGATTACTCTGCATCGTCGATCCACTCGGCCCCTTGTTGCCAGCAATGAAGAGGATGGGAACCGAGGGTGGATGAGTCATTTCGTCCGAGTGCGGACTGTCGATATTATCCCTGCAGAGTTCCTTCCCTTTCCTGAGAAATGGAACTTCACACGTAAGTGGTACACTTGTGTTCTTATTGTTCTTGCCCATGGTGAAGGCAGACTCTGTAAAGATGCTTTGTCTTTCTTTTATTTTACAGCCATCCCGTGGATGCCACAGGAGGTTCCCGACCTGGAGGATTGGTCTCAGAAACTGGCATCTTGCTCGACTTACGATGAGCGTAAGTGGCGAGATCTGGCCAAGGGTAGATGGGAGGAAAAACACCACGGTACGTGGTATGTTGCTTGCTTTCTTTGAGAGGTACTCTCTTTCACGTGTACTAACTCATCTCCACAGGGATAGGAGATTTTTCTGAGATGAGACGGAACCCCCTCGGGAAGGAGGAAGGATCGTCGGCTTTGGGGTCGAGGACTGATAACAAATGGAAGGAGTCTTCGAAGAACAAGGACGCTCATAATGAGGCAAGCCCTGCTCGAAGGCTCAAAGGAGATGTATTTGCCGACCCTGCGGCGCCTGATGCTTCTAGCCTTGGAAAAGTGGTTCCTCTCTTGCCGTCGTCTTCATTTCCCACCTAAGGTACTTCGAAGGATACAGGTGTTTAACCGCCGTCCTCGCCCCCCATCGAAGGCACTTCGAGGGATGTTCGAGACCCGGGGCCGCCTAAATCAAGTAGGGTCTCGAGCGACCATATCCCCGACGAGATTCGTTCGACTGGGGCCGGTGAGGTTCGGCCAGTAGGTGCATGCTCGACCTTTGAGGAGGCTCAGCGGCTTTGTTCTGTGGTGGGCTTTGATCGACATCTCCGATCTCCTAATTTTATATTTTCGTTTTTCTCATTTATTTTTTGCAGTCCTTTGACAAGCTTAAGCCCGGGCTGCTCCGCTGTGAAGCCCAGTTAAGGAAAGCCTTGGATGGGGAGAAGTCCCTCAGGCTTCTTTGTGATGAAAGGGGGAAAGAATTGAGTCACCTTCGGTACGAGGCGGACCGGAGCCTGAACTGCGAAAGCCATCTTGAGAAACAGGTAACTTTTGCTCCGAGGGGATGCATGCTCCTTCTCCTATCCTCAGAGATTAAAATTTTGATGCCTCAGTTGCAGGGCAAGACAGAGGATTTGGAACGCCTTTGGGGCGAGGTTGGCCAGGCCAGGCATGAGTGTAACGAGCTAAAGGCTCAGGTAGATGCCCATGTTGCGGCCAAGAAGAATGCTCTGGCCAAGGTTTCTGCCCTCGAGGTGCAGCTCCAAAACGCCCGTGAAAATAGCTCGGTTCAGACAAGCAGGATTGCAAAGCATATGTCCGACCTTTTGGAGATGAAAGTCGAGGTTGTGGATGCCCGGGCGAAAGTTGAAGAGATCCGGGCTAAGGCCGACAAGAAAGTGGTTGTCTATTTAAAAGACGCTGCCGAAGCTCAGGCTGAGCTGAGAGGGGCTTCTGATCGAGAGAGCAGAAGCAATGAATATTGTTGATACCCAATTTTTCCCTATGTATTTTTACATGCAAATACTTTCAAAATAGCATATATAAGTATGCCCAAGTGTTTTAGTATTTTTCCTAATTTTTAAAGGATTTTTAAATCAATTTATTGCCCATTTTAGCAGTACAAAAACCAATAATTATTCCCAAAATTATCATTTTGGTGAATAACTTATTTTATTCTCATATTATACCAACATATAGCTAGGGTAATTTTTATACATTTTTATATAATTTATTTGGTATATAAAAGCTAAATTGCATATAATTGACTCAGTACCTTTAATTTGTTTTCAAAATTATTTTTACTATTTTTATAAAATAAAAAGGGAAAACTGGCTATCTAAAATATGGCCCTATTTTGTTTTAATTATAGCCCAAATTAACCCCCCCCCCCGTAATTGACCCAATTTCAAACCCCTAACAGACCGACCCAATTTCAATCCAACCCGGCCCCGACCCAACCAATTTAACCCGCCTGGCCCTTTCTTTTAATCCAGGCCGTTGATCATTTTGATCAACAGCCACGATCATTCCTTGCCTTTTTAATCCCCAAAGACTACCCTAATCCCCTCATTCTCTTCTATCAGCCGCCTCTGAAATCCCTCTCCTCTCAAACTCCCTCGAACTCTCTTGAAACCCTAGCCTCTCTCACCGGCTTCAACCTTAATCTCACCGGAATCCATGGACTCTCAGGCCATGGATGGTTTAAACTCATCCCTATGCTCTTAAACATTTGGTATCCGAAGGTTCGAAGTCTGACCTCGATGGTGTTCGTTCAGATCTTCGCCAATTCAAGGTTCTATGGCCATCTCCGGCCTAGCTCCGGCACATTATGGTGTTTTGAGCCTGGTTCTGACTTATCCGACTCAGATCGGACCTTTTTCCAAGCCTTTCTCGTTTTAGGGTTCCTCTGAAACCCTAGCTATTCGAGGTTTTCTCTGATTTTTTCTTAGATCGGTTACATATCTGTGCTCTACTTGAGTTTTTAAACGTTTTCCCCAATTTTTCTTTCAAAAAATTTCTTCTTTCCGATTTAGGGTTTTCTGAAAAGCTTAAAATGTTTCTCTGACTTTTCTTTTTCTTTTCTTTGTGTGTACTTGTCTATACTATGTTCTTATGTTTTCTTTTCCACCACACATGTCCTTCTACTGCGTTCTTATATTTTCCTTTATCATGCATGTTCTTCTACTGTGCTCCGTTCTTTCTTCTACTGTGTTTCTATGCCATGCTCTCACATGTTTATCCCACTGTTTTCCTATATGTTCTTTTGCTATACTGTTCCGGTGTTCTTGTGCTCTTCTACTGTATTTCTCTACCATGTTCTTAAGTGTTTACTGTTTCACTTCTACTTTACCTTGTTTTAAGACCCGTTAAGCATGTTTTCCGCTATTGTTTCTTCTACTCTCATTATACTTCAAACTTTCTATTGTATTTGCTCGTCTTCTCATGAGAATTCTGAAAAGAAATCTCTGAGCCTGTTGCCTCCTCATCCCTGTGCTTGACTCGAGTTAGAAACCCTAGAATTTGGGTGTTCTACCGAGGTTTGGTCATGTGTTTGAACTAGGGTTCTATTTTGGAACCCTTGACTCTTTCAGACTCATTCTGGGTCTATCAGGACTTTTTCCTTAAATATACCCCTATGTGCTTACCCCTCTTGTACTGCTTTGAAAAGGTGTTTGATTAATCTCTTTCCTTAATTATTTTACCCGTTTGAAATCAGAATCCCTTAATTAAAGGGAATCCTTGTGAAATTGATTTTCAAACTATTTTCTTACCTATTTCTACTTGCTTTCTACACTATAAATACATGACATTCTTTAACACATTACACACGGTTAATACGATAAAAACTTTCAATTCAACACTTTTACACACATTACACACTTGAGACACTTACAATCTCATAGTTCTCTTCTAAAATCATAGTATTCTGACTACTCGCTTGCGCTTTGGCTTTACAAGACTACTGCTTCCTTTTCTTGTTTCCTTGAAACTGGTATGTTCTAGTTTGGTTTCAGCCTCATCCCACTGTGTTTATTTTCAGCCTTTACATCTATGTCCACTTTACTGTCTATGTGGAGTTAGATGTTAAATATGCATGATATTTTCTCTGCATCTGTTTCTGCTGTGAATCCCTACACCCTTGTTCCCCTCTATGTGTTTTGAGTTGAAGTTCAGAACATGGCAACATGCAAGTTGTTGCTCATGTTTGGACTTAATCCCTTAGGGGATCCTAACTCCCAAACAATGTGGCCTAATGGGCTGGTTGGGGTGTGCCAGTACTTCCAATTGCTAGGTATGACCACTAGCCTGTCCTTGCTTTTTTCCCAGAATCCCCTCTCTGCACTTACACTCTCTTAGCTTCTAAGTTCTGCCCCCCTCCTGTGAGCCATGCTTTGGGACCTTGAGTTTCCTCTGAATTTGGACACTTGAGGGTTGGCTCTTCCACACTGCATTATGATTCAATTCTGCAATGTATTTGGGTGTGAGCACTGCCTGGAGTCCATTGGAGACTCTTAGGGAACTCTGACACATCCCAAATAAGAGAAAGGCTTTGGAATCTGATCTTTGGAGTTGGTTTACTTCATGCTTCAGACAGGAAGTCTGAAGCATGCTCTCCTTGGTTGTAAATTTTTAGTTCTCTGATGGAATTTTTACTTTTTCTTATTCATTCTAGGCTATAATAATTCTTGTAGTAACTATTGGGGTTGTTTGTGAAAAGGGAGGGTCAATCATGCATGCAAAAGGGTAGATATCATGTTCATAGGGAATATTTACACTTCTACACTCATGTATCCTGTTTTCAGCTTTCACTTCTGCATCTCATATCGAGACCATGTTTATAGGTTTCTGCACTTCTGCATCTCATATAAAGGCCATATTTATAGGTTTCTGCACTTCAGCATCTCATATAGAGACCATGTCTATAGGTTTCTGCACTTCTGCATCTCATTTAGAGACCATGTCTATAGGTTCTACACTTTCGCATCTCATATAGATACTATATTTATAGGCTTCTGCACTTCTGCATTATATAGAGACCATGTCTATAAGTAACTAACAGCATTTTAGATACCATGCCTATAGGACTTCTGCACTCTTGTTTCGATTGTAAGAAATATTTTAAAATCAGTAACGCCTAGAAAGCATGCCTATAGGAACCATTAACTAAATCTGAATCGTCCACTCGCTTATAAGCCTAAAATCAGTAGAAACAATAACGACTGCAGAATTTATATTCCTGTAATTGACAATTTCTTTCCCTTAAAATCAGTATACTTCTTTTCTGAAACTAATAGATACCATGCCTATAGGTTTTCGTTTAACACTTAGGCAAGCCATAAGGTAACTTGTAAATTGAATCAGATTCTATTAACTACAACCAGCAGGCAGGCCTGATTCGGGCTTCTTATCTGAAATATGTAATAGATCAGTTTGCCACAACTCTTAAGTTTAATCAGATCCTAATCAGTACGTGTAAGACATGCTAAACTATATGCTTCTTTTTTTTAGGAATTTTGTTTGAGCTTTTCTATCTGTCATGTGCTTCTCCCCCATATTGGTTACATATGTGTTTTGATTGTCGCGTTAGAATTTTGTCCTTTGAAACTATAAAACCTCACATGCCTTCCCTTTAGGATTAGTAGTCCCAAATACCTCCGGGGCTGATAGGATTGGGGCGGGTAATAGCATGCAATAAGAAAACGAGACTATTCCGCGCTTTAATACCTTAACGGGGTGGGAAAGGGTAGATATGGATATGATGACCACGCGATAATGCCACGTGTATAAACGATTACCGGGTGTTGTGTGGGGTGATCCATATTATTTATAAACCTGGACCCCCTCCTTTACTTGTTATTTATTCAGAATTTCAAAACTGCTTTTTCTCAAATTCCAGCTTCTTTAACTGCTTTTAACTTCAATTACTTGCAACAATTATGTGAAAATTTTCCCCTTTTTTTACTCGTTTATTCAGAAGTTCAAAACCGCTTTTTCTCAAATTCCAGCTTCTTTAGCTTCGTTTAACTTCAAAAATTCCTTACAACAATTATGTGGAAACCCCCCCCCCTCGTATTTGAAATCCTTGTTTGTCTACTTGTTGTTTGCACTTAAAGTCACAAGTATAGTATGGCCGGGAACCACACTAGTGGATCTCGAGGGGTGCCTAACACCTTCCTTTCGGGATAATTTCAAGCCCTTACCCAATCTCTGGTTTTCTAAATCAAAGTTCTTCTTAGTGTCCTAATGCACTTAATCATTAGGTGGCGACTATTTAATTCAAACCCAATTCCCAAAAGGAAACGAGTTGTCCTCCCAAATGTCATAAACCCGATTTCGCGAGAAAAAGGGGGCATCGACAGCATGGCGACTCTGTTGGGGATTTCTTTAAGGCTTTTACCACTTCATGCTATTTTTGACTTTATGCTTCTTTGTCTTTACTAAGTTTAAATGCCTTCAAGTATTTTTCCTTCTTCTACTACGAAACTGACTTAGTTCTTTGTTTCTTTCCTTTATTTCTCTTAATGCTTTCCTTTATCGCTTTCCTTTAATACTGTTGTAAATTATGAGAAAATGTTGTAATTATTACTTTATGAACGTGCAAATACGTGACAACTTGTTTGATTATTGTAACTGCATATTCAACATCATATTCCACTCGTGCCAAACAAAAGACCATAGCAACGCTTATAATGAGTGGTTGTGCTATTGCGATATTATCACCCCCTAAATCCGGCAAAGGCATATTTGCGGTAAAACCAGTCGATCAACGGTGTAGTCGACGGTTCTGTGCCTTTCCCTCTTGAGTTGTCCGCTCAAGGGTACCAGTCTAATAACACATAGAAACCTTACTCTATTTAATTGTGCATGCATCATGGTCAAACCTAGCCGAGTCAGTTTTGTTGTCCGCATAATGACTTTTTAAGATAGCCTTGTTCAAGTCCACTGAGTTTCCTTGAAACCCAAACGGACCTTATCACGTTTTGTGCATTTATTTGGAGAACTAAAGTGCTTTTATGCCAATTATTGATATTTAGTAGTCGAGTCTGGTGGGGGCAAGGGCCTAACCTTTTGTCTTGCAGAAACATGAGGCACGAAGTCCCCGGATTCGGCATGGTCACCAACATCCACCCCAAATTGCTAAACTGGTGGGGAGATCTTCATTCCAGTGAAAAGCTCTTGTCAGGAAATATCTAGGAAACCTACCTTCTCTCATGGAAATCTAACCCACCAACAAGATCATCCAGAGCCTACCTATTGCTAGGACTGCGTGAGGTGGGAGAGCTGTTCGAGGGAGCCAACAATGCCAAGTCTGGGGAAGGTCCTTCCGGGACCAAATAGATAGGAATTTCCATTTTTCGCCTTATAAGATGTAATAAGGCCAATGACCATTAGTGACCTTTTCTTTCTTATTATTTAGTGTCGTTTTGGGATTCGTCTACCTTTTTATCAATAAAATGAGGCATTTAGCATTCTAAGTTCTCCAAATTAACTTGTCGCTAGGCCTACCTCAGGCACAATGAGGTCCCCAAAATTAGGATGCGCTTTATATTTCCTACACTACGTGTTTAAATATTGCAACATTTTTTCTCCCTTATGATCCTTACTGACTTATCACCTTTTTGTTTTTACTTTTTGTTTATTCCCCTCCCCAAAGGTTAGTTCGTGAACTCTGGAAAAATCATCATATTTTACAAGATCCAGGGGCCCTCCACCTACTCCTCCTCCGAGTCCTGTCAGACACAAAAGCAAAAGAAGAAAGGAAGATTCGAACAACTCAGCTGAACGGGTAGAGGTCACTCGTGGTGCTCTGGTCTCCAAGGAAAATACCTCTCCACTAGAACAAAAACTATTGAAGTTCTAAGAAGAACAAGATCAAGTCCGGAATTTGGCAAGTCTGTCATTTCCCTCACCACTCCAGAAGTTACCTTTCCAAAAACTCAGAATCCCATACCTCCACAAAATATCCCAAAGCAACAAAACCATCCCGCTCCTCACCACCACTACAATACTTGCAACGCTCCCAACAATACTCCACTACTCATCTCGGAACCTTTGAACTCCACAAATGACCACTGCCACACCTAACACAGTACCCCCATCTACGTAGAGACTGTGCCACACTCCGCCCAACCCATCTCAAGCACACCCGAGTCCAATGATAAGGACTCGCTAATCAGAAATTTGGCCGAAGAGCTTAAAAGGTTGACCACCAGAATTCAAGGCGTTGAAGGAAGTAAGGGAATTGAGGGACTAAACTATGAAGATCTATGCATACAGCCCGATGTCGAACTGCCCGAGGGGTACAAACCTCCCAAGTTCGAAATGTTTGATGGTACAGGGGATCCCAGGGTTCACTTGAGAACATACTACGACAAGCTGGTCGGAGTAGGAAGAGACGAGAAGATCCGCATGAAGCTTTTCATGAGGAGCCTGAGAGGAGATGCTCTGTCTTGGTACATTAGCCAAGACCCAAAGAAGTGGTCGAACTGGGTAAGTATGGCGTCCGACTTCATGGATAGATTCAGGTTCAATACGGAAAATACACCGGATGTGTTTTACATTCAGAATTTAAAGAAGAAACCCACAGAAACATTCCGCGAGTATGCCACTCGTTGGAGATCAGAGGCTGCTAAGGTCCGACCTGCTTTAGAGGAAGAACAAATGAACAAGTTTTTCATCCGGGCTCAGGACCCGCAATACTATGAAAGACTGATGCTGATCGAGAATCATAAATTTTCTGACATCATCAAGCTAGGAGAAAGGATCGAGAAAGGTATCAAGAGTGGTACGGTTACGAACTTTGAAGCCTCGCAAGCCACCAGAAGGCTCTACAGTCTAGTGGTGCGTCCAAGAAAAGGGACGTAAGCGCTGTAATGGTTGCACAGAGAACCAAATCCCCTATCAAATACCAAACCTATCCAATGCCTCCACCCACATATCAACCTACTCCAAATTATCAAGCACCCTCACCCACTTACCAAATTCCACCACCCACTTATCAATCAGCTCCACCTCCCGCATATCAGCCCACTTCACCTAAATACTCCCAATCGGCACATGTTTACCAAGCCTACAACACCCAACCATCCCACTATCAATCACCTCCCTCACGTCAAAACTTCCCTAGACCACGACCAAACTTTGACCGCAGACCTCCCAAACAGTATACCGCCATTGCTGAACCAATTGACCAGTTGTACGAAAGGCTCAAAGCTGCTAGTTATGTCACCCCTATCCCTGCTATAACACCTGAAAACCCTTCTCAGTGGATCAATCCAAATAAATCCTGTGCATACCATTCCGGCATGAAAGGACATACCATCGATGAATGCCGCTCTCTGAAGGATAAGATCCAGACTTTGATTGATAATAAGATCATTGTAGCAAAGGAGCCTGCTCCGAATGTCCGCAATAACCCTCTGCTAGACCACAAAGGTGGAGGTGTTCACATGATCAAGATAGAGGATGACTGGGACCCCAAGGGATCAATCGGTTTAATCACAGAAGGCGACGATCCAAAGAAGCCAGTAGTCACCCTCAACCCGATTGTGGTCCAGATTTAGCATTCTAGGGACGCTGAGGTAAACATGTCCATGCCACTTGAGATTGAAGCACCACCCTCTGCAAAGACGCCAGCACCGATTGAAGTTGTGTTTAGGTCACCAGCAAACACACCTAAACCCTTTGAAGTTGCAGTCTTACCACTTGAGAAGCCTGCTCCGTTTGGAGTAAAAATAGCCACGCCAATTCCAGTGGCAATGTCAGCCATAACACCGTTCCGTACGAAGGCTATACCATGAGACTACACAGGTGAGGCCAGAAGAAAGGGGAAGGTCAAGTTCGGGGAAACCATTGCGGCACAAGGTACGACAAGAACCGGCAGGGTTTATACCCCGGAGCATTTGGCTGAGTCTAGCAAGCAGGCCTCTAGTCGGCCAACCATCACTGAAACTGGGCCCGATGATCTCTGGAGAAAGATACAAGCGAAGGAATACTCAGTCATTGATCAGCTGAACAAAACACCAGCGCAGATTTCTATCCTTACTTTGCTACAGAGTTCCGATGCACACAAGAATGCCTTGTTAAGAGTGCTGAGTGAGGCGTATGTACCAAGCAACATCATTGGAGGATAAATGGAAAACATGGTAGGCTAGGTATTGGAAAGTTACAAGATCACTTTTCACGAAGATGAGCTGCCACCGGAGGAATTGAGTCACAACAAGGCGTTGCACATCACCGTGCAGTGCGAAGATTATTTTATCACTAGAATCTTGGTCGATGGAGGGTCCAGTCTCAACATCTGTCCTAACACTCAGGACATTGGGAAAGGGGTTGCATGAAATCAAGGACGGGGCCATCAACGTTAATGCTTTCGACGGTTCTCAAAGGTCTACCATTGGGGAGATTAGCTTATGTTTGCAAATGGGGCCTACTTGGTTTGATGTTGACTTTCAAGTGATAGACGTGTCGGGATCTTACAATTTATTGTTGGGACGACAATGGATTCACACCGTTGGGGCCGTGGCGTCAACACTACATCAGAAAGTGATGTTTGAGTGGAATCACCAAGAGGTGGTCATTCATGGTGACGGTAGCAATCCCATATACAATCGCCAGACCATTCCAGCAATTGGAGGAAGAAGAAGGATAGGCGGGGAAACTTACCACCACATCGAGCGAGTCAAAGCCGTTGACAAGGACAAATGGTGGGATAACAACATTAAGAGCATATTGAACTGGAGCGAGTATGAACCTGGCAAGGGACTTAGCAAGAATCTCCAAGGAATCTCTAAGCCCATCAAACTTAAGAAACACGGCACCACCTTCAGATTGGGATATGAGTATACCTGGAAAGAATTCAATGAATGGTCGCCACCCTGCACGGTCCTTACTATCCATTGGAGCAGCCAATACCCCATTTGGAGCAGACCTTCCAACCGGCCGAGGTTATCTACGGGTCAGAAGAAGAAAAAGCACTGGCAACAATGAGGAATTTGTTCCTAGAAGACGATGATATGGATTGTTGTGTCGTTCTCGAGGAGGAGGGGGAGGAAGGCCCTTCCATACAGGCGGTAAGTAGAGGATCATACCTCAACAATTGGACCGTCCGAACCACCAGAGTCCGGCGTGCCTCAGGGTAGCAAGGCTGAACAAGCAACATGCACTATTTTATCTTACTAGTTTACTTTCCTTTCGCATTTTATTTTTTTGCAAGAAAGAGCTCCGATGTTCAAAACATTTATGGAATTCATCAAAGCATTTCAATTTTCTTATAAATCTTACTCTTATTATTTTTTCTCATTACTTTACTTATACAACATTACTATTACTTATCTTGATAAACCAATGACTGTGACATGCAACGAGACAACGCAACAAACGGACATAGATTCAGAGGAAGATGAAAGAAAAGCATAAACAATGGCATGAGAAGTTATCATTTGCTTTATTGGGGTACCGCACCACAGTCCGCACATCAAGTGGGGCAACTCCCTACATGCTGGTTTACGGTACAGAAGCGGTCATTCCCGCCGAGGTAGAAATTCCCTCCCTAAAGATCATACAGGAAGCAGAACTCGACGATACGGAGTGGGTGAAGAATCGTTACGAGCAGTTGGCTCTTATAGATGGGAAAAGAATGAATGCAGTTTGCCATGGTCAGCTTTATCAGAACAGAATGTCCAGAGCTTTCAACAAGAGAGTCAAACCAAGACGGTTCACACCGGGGCAGCTGGTGTTAAAGAAGATGTTTCCACATCAAGATGAAGCCAAAGGGAAGTTCTCTCCCAAATGGAAGGGTCCATACATGGTTCATCGGGTTTTGACAGGAGGAGCCCTTATACTTGCAGAAATGGACGGAGATGTTTGGCCAATACCTATCAATTCAGATGCAGTCAAGCGATACTATATGTAACCATTTATGATTTCCTTATGTAATTTGAACTACGTCTGACCTGATTCCCTTTTAAGAGAGGATACGTAGGCAACCTTATGGGTTCGGTTACAATTCAATAAAAATTTTATTTTCCCCGCAATTGGAAACTTGTTGCAGAATTTTGAGGAGGAATTCTGAAGTAATTTCAGCCGATCATCACAAGCAACCGTCAGAAGCTTCTAAGTTCTGCCCCCTCCTGTGAGCCATGCTTTGGGACCTTGAGTTCCCTCTGAACTTAGACACTTAAGGGCTGGCTCTTCCACACTGCACTATGATTCAATTCTGCAATATACTTGGGTGTGAGCACTGCCTGGAGTCCATTGGAGACTCTTAGGGAACTCTGACACATCCCAAATAAGAGAAAGGCTTTGGAATCTGATCTTTGGAGTTGGTTTACTTCATGCTTCAGACAGGAAGTCTGAATCAGGCTCTCCTTGGTTGTAAATTTTTAGTTCTCTGATGTAATTTTACTTTTTTCTTATTCATTCCGAGCTGTCATAATTCTTGTAATAACTATTGGGGCTGTTAGTGAAAAGGGGAGGGTCAATTATGCATGCAAAAAGGGTAGATATCATGTTCATAGGGAATATTTACACTTCTACACTCATGTATCCTGTTTTCAGCTTTCACTTCTGCATCTCATATAGAGACCATGTTTATAGGTTTCTGCACTTCTGCATCTCATATAGAGACCATGTCTATAGGTTTCTGCACTTCTGCATCTCATATAGAGACCATGTCTATAGGTTCTACACTTTTGCATCTCATATAGATACTATATTTATAGGCTTCTGCACTTCTACATTATATAGAGACCATGTCTATAAGTCATTTTTGAAATGCTGCATATCATATAGATAATATGCCTATAGGACTTCCTGAATTTTGCATCTGCATCTATCACTAGGCAAACCTGTTTATAGGTTTAAATAACTAACAGCATTTTAGATACCATGCCGATAGGACTTCTGCACTCTTGTTTCGATTGTATGAAATGTTTTAAAATCAGTAACGCCTGGAAAGCATGCCTATAGGAACCATCAACTAGATCTGAATCGTTCATTCGCTTATAAGTCTAAAATCAGTAGAAACAATAACGACTGAAGAATTTATATTCCTGTAATTGACAATTTTTTTCCCTTAAAATCAGTATACTTCTTTTCTGAAACTAATAGATATCATGCCTATAGGTTTTCGTTTAACACTTAGGCAAGCCATAAGGTAACTTGTAAATTGAATCAGATTCTATTAACTACAACCAGCAGGCAGGCATGATTTGGGCTTCTTATCAGAAATATGTAATAGATCAGTTTGCCACAACTCTTAAGTTTAATCAGACCCTAATCAGTACGTCTAAGAC
>NC_031998.1:2129517-2156017 GCF_001879085.1 Nicotiana attenuata
ACTGCAATACTTGCCACACTCCACATACTCACTGCTCATCCGGAACCTTTGAACTCACAAATGACCACTCCCACACCCAACACAATACCCCCATCTACGTGGAGACTGTGCCACACTCCACCCAGCCCATCTCAAGCACACTCGAGTCCAATGATAAGGACTCGCTCATCAGAAATTTGGCCGAAGAGCTTAAAAAGTTGACTAGCAGAATTCAGGGCGTTGAAGGTAGTAAGGGAATTGAGGGGCAAAACTATGAAGATCTGTGCATACAGCCCGATGTCGAACTGCCCGAGGGGTACAAACCTCCTAAGTTCGAAATGTTTGATGGTACAGGGGATCCCAAGGTTCACTTAAGAACATACTGTGACAAGCTGGTCGAAGTGGGAAGAGATGAGAAGATCCGCATGAAGATTTTCATGAGGAGCTTGAAGGGAGACGCCTTATCTTGGCACATTAGCCAGGATCCGAAGAAGTGGTCGAACTGGGCAAGCATGGCATCTGATTTCATGGACAGATTCATGTTCAACACAGAGAACACGCCAGATGTGTTTTATATCCAAAACTTGAAGAAGAAACCCACAGAGACCTTCCGTGAGTATGCTACTCGATGGAGATCAGAAGCTGCTAAGGTTAGGCCTGCTTTGGAAGAAGAGCAAATGAACAAATTCTTCGTTCGGGCCCAAGACCCACAGTATTATGAGAGGCTAATGCTGATCGAGAATCACAAGTTTTCTGACATCATCAAGCTAGGAGAAAGGATCGAGGAAGGCATCAAGAGTGGTATGGTTACGAACTTTGAAGCCTTGCAAGCTACCAATAAGGCTTTGCAGTCTGGTGGTACGTCCAAGAAAATGGATGTAAGTGCTGTAATGGTTGCACAGAGGACCAAATCCCCTATCAAATACCAAACATACCCGATACCTCCAATCACATATCAACCTACTCCAAATTATCAACCACCCTAACCCACTTACCAAACTCCACCACCCACTTATCAATCAGCTCCACCTCCCGCATATCAGCCCACTTCACCTAAATACTCCCAACCGGCACATGTTTACCAAGCCTACAACAGCCAACCATCCCACTATCAATCACCTCCCTCACGTAAAAACTTCCCTAGACCACGACCAAATTTTGACCGTAGACCTCCCAAACAGTATACCACCATTGCTGAACCAATTGACCAGCTATACGAAAGGCTCAAAGCTGCTGGTTATGTCACCCCTATCCCTGCTATAACACCTGAAACCCTTCTCAGTGGATCAATACAAATAAATCCCGTGCATACCATTCCGGCATGAAAGGACATACCGTCGATGAATGCCGCTCTCTGAAGGATAAGATCCAGACTTTGATTGACAATAAGATCATTGTAGCAAAGGAGCCTGCTTCGAATGTCTGCAATAACCCTCTGCCAGACCACAAAGGTGGAGGTGTTCACATGATCGAGATAGAGGATGACTGGGACCCCAAGGGATCAATCGGTTTAATCACAGAAGGTGACGATCCAAAGAAGCCAATAGTCACCTTTAATCCGATTGTAGTCCAGATTCAGCCCTCTAGGGACGCCGAGATAAATATGTCCATGCCACTTGAGTTTGATGCATCATCATCTGCAAAGACGCCAGCACCAATTGAGGTCGAATTCGTGTCTCCAGCAAAGGCACCTACACCATTCGAAGTTGCAGTTTTACCGCCCAAGGTGCAGGCTCCGTTCGGAGTAAAAATAGCCACACCAATTCCAGTGGCAATGTCAGCCATAACATCGTTCCATACGAAGGCTATACCATGGGACTACACAGCCGAGGCCAGAAGAAAGGGGAAGGTCAAGTTCGGGGAAACCATTGCGACACAAGGTATGACAAGAACCGGTAAGGTTTATACCCCGGAGCATTTGGCTGAGTCTAGCAAGCAGGCCTCTAGTCGGCCAACCATCACTAAAACTGGGCCCGACGATCTCTGGAGAAAGATACAAGCCAAAGAATACTCAGTCATTGATCAGCTGAACAAAATACCGGCATAGATTTCTATCCTTGCTTTGTTACAAAGTTCCGATGCACACAAGAATGCCTTGTTAAGAGTGCTGAGTGAGGCATATGTACCAAGTAACATCACCGGCGGAGAGATGGCTAACATGGTAGGCCAGGTATTGGAAAGTCACAAGATCACTTTTCATGAAGATGAGCTGCCACCAGAAGGATTGAGTCACAACAAGGCATTGCACATCACTGTGCAGTGCGAAGATTATTTTATCACCAGGATCCTGGTCGATGGGGGGTCCAGTCTCAACATTTGTCCGTTGTAACACTCAGGACGTTGGGAAAAGGGCTGTATGAAATCAAAGACGGGGCCATCAACGTCAAAGCTTTCGACGGTTCTCAAAGGTCTACTATTGGGGAGATTAGCTTGTGTTTGCAAATGGGGCCTACTTGGTTTGATGTTGATTTTCAAGTGATAGACGTACCGGCATCTTACAATCTGTTGTTGGGACGACCATGGATTCATGTCGTAGGGGCCGTAGCGTCAATCCTACATCAGGCAGTGAAGTTTGAGTGGAACCACCAAGAGGTGATCATTCATGGCAACGGTAGCAATCCCATATACAGTCGCCAGACCATTCCAGCAATTAGAGGAAGAAGAAGGATAGGTGGGGAAATTTACCACCACATCGAGCGAGTCAACGCCGTCGATAAGGATAAGTGGTGGGACAACAAAATTGAAAGCATATTGAACTGGAGCGGGTATGAACCTGGCAAAGGACTTGGCAAGAATCTCCAAGGAATCGCTAAGCCCATCAAGCTCAAAAAACACGGCACCACCTTTGGATTGGGGTATGAATATACCTAGAAAGAGTTCAACGAATTGTCGCCACCCTGGCGCGGTCCTTACTAACCATTGGAGCAGCAAATACCCCATTTGGAGCAGACCTTCCAACCGGCCGAGGTTATCTACGGGTCAGAAGAAGAAGAGAAGCACTGGCAGCAATGAGGAATTTGTTCCTACAAGACGATGATATGGATTGCTGTGTCATTTTCGAGGAGGAGGGGGAGGAAGGCCCTTCCATACAGGCTGTATGCAGAGGAGCATGCCTCAATAACTGGACAGTCAGAACCACCAGAGCCCGATGAGCCTCGGGGTAGCAAGGCTGAACAAGCATCATGCACTATTTTATTAGTTTACTTTCCTTTCGCATTTTTATTTTTTTTGCGATAAAGAGCTCCAATGTTCGAAACATTTATGGAATTTATCAAAGCATTTCAATTTTCTTATAAATCTTACTCTTATTATTTTCTCTCATTACTTTACTTATACAACATTACTATTACTTATCTTGATGAACCAATGACTGTGACATGCAACGAGACAACGCAACAGACGGACATGGATTCAGAGGAAGACGATATACCGGAAGAGATTGTTAAAGAAGTTGAGAATTTTGAGAATAGACCTAAGTCCAACCTGGACGAGACCGAAATCGTCAACCTGGGAGATGCAGAAAACATCAAAGAAACACGGATCAACATTTATTTGTCACCATCAGAGAAGGAAGAATATGCAGAGTTTCTAAGAGAGTATGAGGACATATTTGCCTTGTCGTACGACGACATGACTGGTCTGAGTACATCTATTGTGGCCCACAAATTGCCAACCGATCCAGCCTGTCCACCAGTAAAGCAGAAGCTCAGAAAGTTCAAGCCAGATATGAGTTTGAAAATCAAGGAAGAGGTCACTAAGCAGGTCAAAGCTAAGGTTCTCAGGGTAGTGGAGTATCCAACATGGTTAGCCAACATCGTGCCAGTACCGAAGAAGGACGGGAAGGATAGAGTCTGTGTCGACTACCGGGATCTCAACCGGGCCAGTCCGAAAGACGACTTCCCCTTGCCAAACATACACATCCTGATTGACAATTGCGCCAAGCACGAGTTGTAATCATTTGTAGATTATTTCGCGGGGTACCATCAGATCTGGATGGATGAAGAAGATGCTGAGAAAACGGCTTTCATTATGCCGTGGGGAATGTATTGCTACAAGATGATGCCATTCGGGTTAAAGAATGCAGGGTCCACCTACATGAGGGTTATGACTACCATTTTCCATAATATGATACACAAGGAGATCGAAGTATATGTAGACGATGTTATCATCAAGTCCAAGAAAGCCACCGATCACATGGAAGATTTGAGGAAGTTCTTCAATAGACTGTGAAGGTACAACCTGAAACTGAATCCCGCAAAATGTGCCTTCGGGGTTCCTGCCGGAAAATTACTTGTGTTTATTTTGAGTCGCCGGGGAATAGAACTGGATCCATCGAAGATCAAATCCATTCAAGAATTTCAACCACCAAGGAACAAGAAAGACGTAATGAGCTTCTTGGGGAGACTTAACTACATCAGTCGATTCATAGCACAATCAACAGTTATCTGTGAGCCGATCTTCAGGATGTTGAAGAAGGATGCCGCCACTGAATGGACTAATGACTGCCAGAAAGCTTTCGACAGAATCAAAGAATACTTGTCAACGCCACCAGTTTTGGTCACTCCCGAGCTGGGTAGACCGTTGCTACTCTATATTGCAGTGTTGGATGGTGCCTTCAGTTGCGTCCTGGGGCAGCATGATGAGGCAGGAAAGAAAGAACAGGCCATTTACTACCTCAGCAAGAAGTTCACTCCATACGAGGCCCGATATTCTATGTTGGAACACACCTGCTGTGCTTTAACTTGGGTAGTTCAGAAGCTGAGGCACTACTTCTGTGCCTATACTACATATCTCATATCAAGGATGGATCCTTTGAAATACATCTTTCAGAAGCCCATGCCCACCGGCAAGCTCGCCAAGTGGCAGATCCTGTTGAGTGAATTCAATATTGTCTACGTGACCTAGAAAGCAATCAAAGGACAGGCACTAGCGGATCACCTTGCTGAAAACCCTGTGGATGGAGAATACGAGCCCCTAAAGACGTATTTTCCAGATGAAGAGGTATCATTCATAGGAGAAGATATTGCAGAGTCCTATGACGGTTGGAGAATGTTTTTCGACGGAGCAGCAAATTTCAAAGGAGTTGGCATAGGAGCAGTCCTAGTGTCAGAAACCGGTCAGCACTATCCGGTATCCGCCAAGCTCAGATTCCCGTGCACCAACAACATGGCCGAGTACGAAGCCTGCATCTTAGGGCTCAAGATGGCCATTGACATGAACATCCAAGAGTTGCTAATAATTGGGGATTCGGACCTACTCATACATCAGGTACGAGGAGAATGGGCGACCAAGAATTCCAAGATACTCCCTTATCTGCACCATGTACAGGAGTTGAGGAAAAGGTTCGCAAAGACAGAGTTCCAGCATGTTCCCAGAGTCCAAAATGAGTTTGCTGATGCATTGGCTACCCTATCGTCCATGATACAACATCCAGATACAAACTTCATTGATCCTTTTCTTGTGAAAATCCATAATCAGCCAGCTTATTGTGCTCATGTCGAAGAAGAAGCAGATGGAAAACCTTGGTTTCATGATATCAAGGAATATTTGGCAAAAGGAGAGTACCCAGAGCTTGCAAATACCACTCAGAAGTGCACACTTCGAAGACTGTCCAACAATTTCTTTCACAGTGGAGGAATCCTGTATAGGAGGACTCCGGATTTGGGTTTGCTAAGGTGTGTCGACGCGAAGGAAGCATCTAAACTGCTGGAGGAAATTCATGCCGGGACCTGTGGTCCGCACACGATTGACTTTGTCTTAGCCAAGAAGATACTCCGTGCTGGTTACTTCTGGATGACTATGGAGACGGACTGCATCCAGTACGTTCGAAAATTCCACCGCTGCAAGATACATGCAGATATGATAAGGGTGCCACCAAATGAGCTTAATGCAACAAGCTCACCATGGCCTTTCGCCGCTTGGGGGATGGATGTTATTGGACCAATCGAACCTGCCGCTTCCAACGGGCACAGATTCATCCTAGTGGCAATTGACTACTTTACCAAATCGGTCGAGGCAGCATCCTACAAAGCAGTGACTAAGAAAGTCGTGGCAGACTTCGTCCGCGACCGTATTGTTTGTCGGTTCGGGATCCCGGAATCGATCATTACTGATAATGGCTCAAACCTCAACAGTGACTTAATGAAAGCTATGTGAAACTTTCAAAATCAGACACAAGAATTCTACAGCCTACAGACCTCAAATGAACGGAGCTGTAGAAGCCGCCAACAAGAACATTAAGAAGATACTAAGGAAAATGATGGAGAAGCATAAGCATTGGCATGAGAAGCTATCATTTGCTTTACTAGGGTACCGCACCATAGTTCGCATATCAACTGGGGAAACTCCATATATGTTGGTTTATGGTACGGAAGCCGTCATTCCCGCCGAAGTAGAGATTCCTTCCTTGAGGATCATGCAAGAAGCTGAGCTCGACGACGCAGAATGGTGAGAAATCGCTACGAGCAGCTGGCTCTTATAGATGGGAAGAGAATGAATGCAGTTTGCCACGGTCAGCTTTATCAGAACAGAATGTCCAGAGCTTTCAACAAGAGAGTCAAGCCAAGACGGTTCACACCGGGGCAGCTGGTGTTGAAGAAAATTTTCCCGCATCAAGATGAAGCCAAAGGGAAATTCTCTCCCAATTGGCAGGGTCCATACATGGTTCATCGGGTTGTGACAGGAGCAGCCCTGATACTTGCAGAAATGGATGGAGAAGTTTGGCCAAAACTAATCAACTCAGATGCAGTCAAGCGCTACTATGTGTAATCTTATATTTTCCTACATGATGTAATTTGAACTACGTCTGACATGATTCCCGTTTAAGAGGGGATACGTAGGCAGCCTTATGGGTTCGGTCACAATTCAATAAAATTTTTATTTTCCCCCGCAATTGGAAACTGGGGCAGAATTTTGAGGAGGACCCTCAAAATTCCGAAGTAACTTCAGCCGATCATCGCAAGCAACCGTCAGAAGTATCAAACCTTTAAACTGGGGCAGAATTTTGAGGAGGACCCTCAAAATTCCGTAACGAGAGAAGTTGCAATGTCCTGAACCACGTCACAGTCGTCGGTTAATCTAATAATTATTTCTTATATACTTACATCATATCTTTAACAAACTCATGCATATTTATTATCGAAATCGCTCTGTTCAGCAACGCTACCCCTATGATACATACCGTGTCATCAGATCCGAGCCGAGCAGGTCACGCAAAGTCAACGGGAACACGAACTAACCTTGCCCCTTCACAAAACTAACGATTTTTCTTTGGATGCAGGCACCCAAGTCGCAAAATCATATATTGTCCACTCATACTGTTCAGGAATACAACTCTCATAACTGTCACACCTATTCACAGTTACTATCCGCATACAGTACCCCCAACAACCACGATATCGCAATCAGCTATCAGCTATCAGTTATCAGCTAAGAAATTTCATTACTATTCACCTTTTATTTCTTGCATTGCATAAAGCTACCATTCTGCCTTCCGAGACTAAGCATTGTCTCCATCTGCATTCCTGCATTGCATAAGGCTACCATTCTGCCTTTCGAGACTAAGCATTGTCTCCATCTGCATTTCTTGCATTGCATAAGGCTACCATTCTGCCTTCCGAGACTAAGCACTGTCTCCATCTGCATTCCTGCATTGCATAAGGCTACCATTCTGCCTTCGGAGACTAAGAACTGTCTCCATATGCATTTCTTGCATTGCATAAGGCTACCATTCTGCCTTCCGAGACTAAGCACAGTCTCCATCTGCATTTCTTGCATTGCATAAGGCTACTATTCTGCCTTCCGAGACTAAGCACTGTCTCCATCTGCATTCCTTCATTGCATAAGGCTACCATTCTGCCTTCCGAGGTTAAGCTCTACCTCCATCCGCATGGCTGAAATATCGCTACCTTTATTTACCTTTGCATGGCTGAAAGATCGCCACCTTTATTTATGTCCTGCATCGGCTGAAAGATCGCAATCTTTATTTATGTCTTGCATCGGCTTGAATATCGCCACTTTATTTACGCTTTCATGGGCTGAAAGATCGCCACCTATCGCATTGCATGGGCTGAAAGATCGCCAAATTTGTCCAAAGGCGTCATTGTTCAGAGGCACCATTCGCATAGCCCGAGAACGCCATGCCATGGCCTATGGACCCCTTTTAGTCTCTTGCATATCATTATTCAAAGGCATCATAGTTCGGAGGCATCATTCTCATAGCCCGAGAGCATCATTTCATAACCTGTGAATCTTTTATTATATGCTTCACGGCCCAGGACATCATGGTCTAAGGACGTCATCCAAACCGTTCGAAGACAGCATTCATGGTCCGATGGGGATTTGCATCACGTTTAATTTTTCCGCACAATATACGTTTGTATTGCTTGTTTGCAGGTAAACCGGCTAGCAACAGCCGCCTCAGCAGGAGCGACCCCGCTCCAGTTCCCGCAGCCCTGGCAGACTTTAACCATCCATCCCAACCTAAATATCGCGTCTGTTCTTGAAAGATCTCCATCGGCATGTTCCGCCGTTGGATCCTGAACTACATATGGCCCGATTCCTATAAGACCAAGGATATGTAGGCAGCTCAGGAACCAGAGCACGGTCAACCTCATCAAACCATTTCACTCGGTCAAAATTGGCCATCATATCTTTACCCGACAACTCTTTCATCCTTCCTGGGTAAAGAGGGGAAGCTGTTGATACCCAATTTTTCCCCGTATATTTTTATATGCAAAATACTTTCAAAATAGTATATATATGCATATATAAGCATGTCCAAGTGTTTCATTATTTTTTTCAATTTTTAAAAGATTTTTTGAACCAATTTATTGCCTATTTTAGCAGTACAAAAACCAATAATTGTTCCCAAATTATCATTTTGGTGATTCAGTTATTGTATTCTCATATTTATACCAATACATAGCTAAGGTAATTTTTTGCACATTTTTTATAAATTGATTTGGTATTTTTTAAAGCTAAATTGCACTAAATTGCAATTTTAGCCTATTTTAAGAATTAATTGCGTTTGTAATTACAAATTTGATTCCAGTATTTTTAATCTAATATTTATATACTATTAATTAGTTTAGCACCTTTAATTTATTTTCCGAAATCATTTTACTATTTTTATAAAATAAAAAAGGGAAAAGTGGCTATTCAAAAGTTAGCCCCATTTCATTTCAATTTTAGCCCAAATTAGCCCCCCCCTAATTAACCCTATTTCTATCTCAAACCGGACCAGCCCAATTCCTAAATTACCCGACCCCAAACCCGTTAATAAAACCCGCCCGACTCCCCTTTTGATCCAGGCCGTTGATCATTTTGATCAACGGCCATAATTACCCCTTTCCTTTTTAATTTCCCAAACACCCTAACCCTAATCACTTTCACCTAATCAGCCGCCTTTGAACCCCTTCGTCTCTCAAACTCTCTTGAATATTCCTGGAGCCCTAATCGTCTCCCACCGTCTTCAACCTCAAAACCCACCGGAAACCATGGCTTCTCCGGCCATGGGAGTCTTTTGAAGATTCGAGGCCATACCTCGATGGTCTTCACTCAGACCTTCGCCGAATCGAGGTTTCACGGCCATCTCCGGCCTTGCTCCGGCGTATCCTGGTCTTCTGAGCCTGATTCTAACTTCTCCGACTCAGATCGGTGACTTTTCAAAGCCTTCTCATTCTAGGGTTCTTCTGAAACCCTAACCTTTCGAGGTTTTCTCCGATTCTTTTTAGATCTGTTGTGTATCTATGCTCTACTTGAGTTTTCAAACGATTTCCCTAATTTTTCTTTTAAAAATTACTTTCAAAACCCTTCTTCTTCGATTTAGGGTTTTCTGGAAAGTGTTTAAGTGTTTTATGATTTTTCTTCCTTTGTTATTCGTATTGTTCTCTTACTGTGTTTCCTATATCATGTTCTCACATGCTTTCTACTGTGTTCTTGTGCTTTTTCTTTTACCATGTTCTTGTATGTTCTTTCACTAAGTTTTACACTCCTTTCTTGAATGTTCTTTACTGTGTTCTATATGCTCCACGCTTGTGCTTCTTCTACCATGTTTTCCATATTATGTTCTTATGTGCTTTTTACTATGTTCTGGTATTTCTTCTACTACGTCCTGCTATACTACACCTTTCTACTGTGTTCTTTGATATTTTCCTTCTACTGATCCTTGTTTAGGTCTCTTCTGAGAAAAAACTTTCTTAAGCATGCTTCTTCTACTCTTTCTACTATGTTTACATGTATTCTTATGAGTTTCTGAAAGAAACCCCTGAGCTGGTTTCGACTACTTGCCTCCTCATCCCTGTATTTGATTCTAGGTGGAAACCCTGGAATTTGGGGATTCCACCGAGGTTTGATTATGTGAACTAGAGTTTTGTTTTAGAACCCTTAACTCCTTCAGACTGATTTTGGGTCTCTGAGCTGAGTTTGGACATCTTTTATACAATTATGAACTTTTTGCTAAAACTCTCCTACGCTGGAGTTTCTACTGATTCTACAATGACTCGACAAGTTTCTTTCATATTTAACGTGTCTGTATGATAATATGTGATGAATCCTTCTTCAAAAAGGTTTTCAAACTAGTGATTGACTCAGAATTCCTTTTTAATAGGTCTAATCGATTGTTTGCTGATTTTCCTTAAGTTGAAACCTTTTCCATCTTTCTGACATGGTTCATTCATACCAAATCTCAGACCTTGTGATTTCTTGGCTGTTAATTGATTTTCTTTCCTTAAATTGTACAACCGTGTATTTCAGAGACCTTGTCCTTAAATAACCTTTATGTATTTACCCTCAATTGCATGCTTTACACAAGTGTTTGATTAATTTCTTTCCTTAAATGTTTTATACCGGTTTGAATTTGAATCCCTTAATTAAAGGGAGTCTTATGTGATTGATTTACAATCAGTCTTCAATTATTTTCTTACCTTATTTCCTCATGACTTCCATACTATAAAGACACGACCCCTCTTTTCACAAAGCACACACGATTAACAATCCTCCCCTACTACTTTACAATCTTTTCTGAACTCTTACTAGCACTCTCTTCTTGTCTATTCTGTGGCATTCACAAGACTACTGCACTTTCTCTTTGTTTGTTTCCTTTGAAACTGGTATGTTCTAATTTAAGTTTTAGCATCACCGCAATGTGTTTATTTACAGCTTTTTGTATCCCTGCCTACTTTACCACTTCTGCAAAGTTAACTATTTGAACTAGCATATTAATCTTTTCTGTCTGTTTTTTCTATGAACCCTTGCTCCCTATCCTCTTATGTGCTGTGAGTTGCAGCTTAAAACATGGCAATATGCAAGTTATTGTCCATGGTTTGAATTGATCCCTTAAAGGATCCTAACTTCTAAATAATGTATTTTAATAGGCTTATGGAGTAGGCCAACATTCCTCATCGCTGAGTATGCCCCACCAGCATGCCGTTGCTTTTCCTTTACTATCTCCCCATTCCCTATACCACTATGTGTATCAATGTGAATTGTTTCCCTTTCCCCTTTCCCCTTTCAGAATCCTTCACTTGCACTCTCTCTTAGTTCTTAGGTTTTGCCCCCCTCCTGTGAGCCTTGCCTTAGGACCCTGAGTTCCCTCTGAACTTGGACACTTGAGGGCTGTCTCTTCCATACTGCACTATGCCCTAGTCTGGTAATGTATTTAGGGTGTAAGCACTGTCCGGAGTTCATGTGAGGCTCTTAGGGAACTCTGACACACCCCAAATGAGAGAAAGGCTTTGAAATCTCATCTTTGGAGTTGGTTTACTTCATACTTCAGACAGGAAGTTTGAATCAGGTTCTCCTTGGTTGTAATTTTCAATTTCTGATGTATTTTCTTTATTTTCTTTGGACTGTAATAACTTTGTAATAAACTTTTGGGGATGATTAGTGAAAAGGGAGGGGTAACCATGCATGTACATGGGTAGATAACTTGCCTATAGGAATCTCTAATTTCTGCATTTTTCATATAGTTACCGTGCCTATAAGACTTCTGCATTTTCATATAGTTACCATGCCTATAAGATTTCCGCATTTTTTTATGTAGTTACCATGCCAATAAGACTCCTACATTTGTCATGTAGTTACCATGCCCATAAGACATGCATTTTTTACATAGTTACCATGCCTATAAGATTTCCGCATCTCATTTAGCTACCATGTCTATAAGATTTCTGCATCTCATTTAGCTATCATCTCTATAAGAACTTCTGCATCTCATTTAGATGCCATGACTATAGGGATCCTGCACTTTCATGTAGATATTATGTCTATAGCTTCTGCACACGCATGTAGAAAATACGCCTATAGGTCCCTTTTGATTCTTGCATACCCGCTTTTCACTAGGTAAACTTGTCTATAGGTCCTAATAATCAAGAATATAATCAGATGTCACGTTCGTAATAAGATGTAACACCTAGATATTATGTTGTAGGTTTTCTGCATTTTTTTCTCATATCTATTAATGTGTTTAGAATCAACAACGCGTAGAATGCATGCCTATAGGAACCAAGCCTGAAACGTTTCCACTCGCTTAAAAATCTAAAACCAGTAATAATGCTTGCAGAACCTGTAACTTTTGCTAAAGTTGGCTTTTCTTTAATAATCTGGTAACCCCTTTTAATCAGTATGTATTCAATCTATTTCATTCTTTTCCGAAATCAGTAGATATCATGTCTATAGGAGCTTTTGTGCCACACCTAGGCAAGCCTTAGGGTAAAGTTTTTAAACTGTATCAGTCTTTATCAATTACGAGCAGCAGGCAAGCCTAATTCGGACTTCTTATCTGGAAATATGTGATAAATCAGCCTGCCCTAACCTTTTAAGTTTAATCAGACCTTAATCAGTACGTGCAAGGCATGCTAAACTATATGCTTTTCTTTGATCTAAGGAGGCCTGTTCGAGCCTTATTTGTTTATGTGCTTCCCCATACCTGTTATATGTGTTCTTGCTTGTCGCCTTAGTGTTTTTACCTTTGAAACTATAAAATCCCAACATCCCTTTCCTTTAGGATTAGTAGTCCTAAATGCCCCCGGGACTGATAGGATTGGGGCGGGTAATAGCATGCAATAAGTAAACGAGACTATTCCGCGCTTTAATACCTTAACGGGGTGGGAAATGGTAGATATGGATATGATGACCACGCGATAACACCACGTGTATAAGTGATTACCGGGTGTTGTGTGGGGTGATCTATATTATTTATAGACCTAGGACCCCCCCTCTCCTTTACTTGTTTATTTCATTGTTTATTTTCAAATTTCAAATTGTTTTCTTAAAATTCAGCTTCCCTTCCGTTTCTTTTAACTTCATCAATTTGCAACCATTATGTGAAATCCCCTCTTATTTGAAAGTCTTACTTGCTTACGTGTTATTTGTACTTAAAGTCACAACAATAGCTTGGCCGGGAACCACACTAGTAGATTCTGAGGGGTGCCTAACACCTTCCCTTGGAATAATTTCAAGCCCTTACCCTATCTCTGGTTATCCAAAATCAAGCTCATCTAAAGTGTCCTAATGCACTTAAATCATTAGGTGGCGACTCTTCAATTCCATTAAACCCAATTCCCAAAAGGGAACGAGTTATCTTCCCAAATGTCATAAACCCGATTTCGTGAGAAAAAGGGGGCGCGACTATTAGGCCTGGCTGGAAGTGCATAGAAGCGGGCCTGACCACGACCGGATCGACCTCCCCCTCTGGGGCGACCCCTAGATGACTGTCCTCCACCCCTAGCTGGCTGGGTGGATGGTGAAGTGACTGGAGCTGAAGTCGAGGGCTGACCCCTCTACTGAGATGAATCCCCAAGACGACAAGGACACTGCCTCCACATGTGACCCATCTCTCCACATTCATAGCAACTCCGGGGTGCTGGAGACGGGGACTGAAGGGAACCCCTAGCACCGAAATGACTAGCAGACGCACCTGGCGTAGAAGAATCCTGAACTGATGGAGCACGTGACGAACCCTGGGTTGGAAGTGCACTGAGTAAGGAATGTCCCTGCTGAGAACCGTGAGAACCATGGCCCGATGATGCCCCACGATAACCTGGGCAAGCTGACTGAGCATGCCTGAACTGACGGCCTCTGCCGTGCTAAAACTGGCCCCTCGAAGGAGCACCCCCAAAACTACCATGTCCTCGAGGCCTCTTGGCCTCCCTTTCCTCGCGCTCCTGGCGACGAACTGACTCAATCTCACGAGCGATATCCACAACCTCCTCAAACATAGCACCTGACACTCTCTCCCTAGTCATGAGAACCCGAAGCTGATAAGTGAGGCCATCAACAAACCTCCTGATCCTCTCTCTCTCCGTAGCAACCAGCCAAATAGCATGCCGAGCTTACTCTGAGAACCTCATCTCGTACTGAGTAACAGTCATGTCCCCCTATCGTAACTGCTCGAACTGCCTACGCAGCTCCTCCCTACGGGACAATGGAACATACTTCTCCAAAAATAGAGCGGAGAACTGCTGCTAAGTAAGAGGTGCCGAACCAACAGGACTACGCCTCTCATATGCCTCCCACCAGGTGAAGGTAGCTCCCGTAAACTGAAAAGTCGTGAATGCAACCCCTCTGGTCTCCAGAATAACCACGGTGCGAAGACTCCTCTGACATCTATCCATGAAACCCTGGGCATCCTCGTCCTCTGCACCACTGAAAGTAGTTGGCTGGAGTCTGCCAAACCTCTCCAATCTACGCTGCTCGTCCTCTGGCATAACTGGAGCTACGTAACCTTGAGCAGCTGCCACCGGTTGGGCTAATGGTGCCTCCGGTGTCTGCAATACCTGAACCACCTGATCAGGTGTGCGGGCGGCGGGAGTCTGAGAGCCTCCCCTGCCTGAGAAGTGGCTGTGGCAGTAGAAACCGCAATCGCCTGAGCAAGACTCGTACATACTGTCAAGATCTGGGCCAAGGTCTCTTGAAGATCTGGAATCACAATGGGCACAGCTGGTGCCTGAGCTAGTGCTGCTGGAGCGTCCAGAACTAGGACCTAATCCTTAACTGGGGCGGCTGGTGGATCTGCAGGTACTGCTGCAACTGCTAAGCGGGCNTACGGTGGTGGCTGGTGGTCGTCCATCCTGACCGGCCACTCGTGTCCTCACCATCTGTGAGAGAATAGAATAACAAAAGTTTAGTACTCGGATCAAAAGATTCGCACGATAAGAATTTCAAGAATATGGAATTTTCCTAAAGGTTCTGCAGCCTCTCGAGGATAAATACAGACGTCTCCGTACCAATCCGCGACACTCTACTAAACCTACTCATGACTCGTGAGACCTATGTAACCTAGGCTCTGATACCAACTTGTCACGATCCTAAACCCGGACCCGGTCGTGATGGCGCCTCTCGTGAAGACAAGGCCAGCCGACACACTTCCAATTCATTTTATGCAATTAAAAAAATAAATATTAAGTCTTTAACGGAATAAAATCCCAAAATAAGGTAAACAATATAGTTTGCGGAATAAAAACACAGCCAGACATCGGGGTGTCACCAGTCATGAGCATCTATAATAATACTACAAGTCTGAAAGGGTCCGCACATTTATTACATAATTAAAATAGGAGAAAATAAGATAAAGGGAAAAGCACTGGGCTGCGAAAATGCCGAGCAGCTACCAAGTGAATCTCCGAAGTCTGCTAAAAGCTCTCAACCCTCGCAAGCAGGACCTGTAGCGCCCGAATCTGCACACAAGGGTGTAGGGAGTAAAGTGAGTACTCCAACTCAGTGAGTAATAACCATAAATGAAGACTGAGCAATACAAAATCACGTTAAACACAACAATAAGCTATAGGAGGAAGAATAAAATCAGTAAATGCAATTAAACAGTGTAATATCATAAAGCATCTTTTAAGCAGCTAAACAAATAAAGGAAAAGCAACTAGAAAAGGTACACATAAAAACCGCTCCTCGGGCATAATAACAACCGAATCAGTCCCTCGGACAATAACGTAGAACGATACCAGCCCCTCGGGCTCTATCTCATATCACAATGGGTACCCGCGCTCACTGGGGGTGTAAGACTCCGGGAGGGGCCCCTTACGGCCCAAGCGCAATATCAAGCCATCTCGTGGCATAATCACATAGGCTCTAGGCCTCATATCAACAAGCCACCTTGTGGCGTACAATCTCGGGCCCTCGGCCTCATAATCATAATCAGTATATCACCGTTGCGGCGTGCAGCCCGACCCAAAAGTATCCTCACCATACAGGCCCTCGGCCTTACTCAGTCACAATCTCATAAGCCACTCGGGCAACAGTAAAACATGATGATCAGCTCAAAATATCTTTAAAAATTATCATTTAAGGTGTTAACATAGAGTAAACATGGCTGAGTTATGACAACAATAAACTATAGCATGACTGAGTACAAGTATAAAGTCAAAACGGTGAGGAAATGGCAGTAAAAATCCCCTAAGGGTCCAAATAGTTGGCACGAAGCTCAAATATGGCATTTAGCCCAAAACATGATAACATCTAGCAATTTGCAAACAAATACGCAGTAAAACACTCATTCGGGATGGACCAATTCACAATCCCCAACGGTGCACGACCCCACGCTCGTCATCTAGCGTGTGCGTCACCTCAACATAGCCTAACGCTGTGTAATCCGGGGTTTCATACCCTCAGGACAACATTTAAAATCATTACTCACCTCAATCCGGCCCAAACTCTAGCTCGCGATGCCTTTGCTCCTCGAATCGGCCTCCGGATGCTCCGAATCTACAAAATCAGAACGTAACCATCAAAATATGCTAAGGGAACAAAGCTCACTAAAAAATGACCGAAAAACAACGAAATTCCCGAAATTATCCAACCCGTCCCCCGGGCCTACGTCTCGGAATTCGATAAATTTTACATCATTAGACTCCTTATCTCCCCACGAGTTCATACATATCAAAAGTTTTGAAATCCGACCACAAATGGTCCTTCAAATCCTCAATCAAAGGCCTAGGTTTCCAAGCCCTAGTTTCCCCAAATTTAACCCTTAAATTCCATTAATTACAGCCCTAATCCGTGAAATAATACCATAGGAACGAGTTTTTAGGTCCAAAATCCTTACCTCAATGAATTCCCCTTGAAATCCTTCTTCAAGTCGCCCAAAAAGCTCCAAGAACCGACATAGAAATGGTGGAATAACTCAAAAATTGCGAAGGAAATTACTTATACCTTCTGGCCCAGACATTTCGCATCTGTGGCCCAAAATCCCGCTCCCGCTTTTGCGGTCGACGAACCGCATCTGCGATGCATAATCCGCACCTGCGCCATCGCGGGTGCGGCTCCTTGACCGCTTCTGCGGTTCCAGCTCTCCTAGCCCCTTTCTGCTTCTGCGACCATAATCTCGCTTCGCGAGACCGCACCTGCCGTCCCTTAGCCGCAAGTGCGGTTATGACAGCAATGGGAAACTTCAGCTGTCACAACCAACTCCAAATCTTTTCGCCAACCATCCGAAATCACCCCGAGGCCCCCGGGACCTCAACCAAAAGCACCAACAAGTGTTATACAACCATTCAAACTTATACCAACCTTCAAAATACTTCAAACAACATCAAAGCAACCAAAACACATCGAATTCAAGCCTAAGGTTCTAAAATCTTCCGAATTCTGCTTTCGATCAAAAAGTATACCAAACCACGTCCGAATGACCTGAAATTTTGCACACACATCCCAAATGGCACAAAGGAACTACTGCAACTTCTGGAATTCCATTCCGACCCCTATATCAAAATCTCACCTATCAACTGGAAAATGCCAAAATCCCACTTTCGCCAATTCAAGCCTAAATCTACTGCGAACCTCCAAAACACATTCCGATCACGCTCCTAAGTCACAAATCACCTGCCGAAGCTATTCGAACCATCAGGATTCACATCCGAGCCCTCTAACACATAAGTCAACATTCGGTTGACTTTTCCAACTTAAACTTTCTTAAAAGAGACTAAGTGTCTCAAACCTTAGCAAAACCTTTCCGAACCCGAGCCAACCAACCCGATCACACACAGAACTGATAAACAAAGCAAATAGAAGCAAAAATAGGGGAAACAGGACGGTAACTCATGAAACGATCGGCCGGGCCGTTACAATTAACTTAAGATCATTATAAATTTGCATAAACTTTAAATGCTGAATCTGTTATGTATGAAAAATTGGTAGAGCTCCGTCAAACCCCCTTCCAGTCCAAGGAGGCTTATCATAAATAAAATAAAAAAACAATAGTTCGGGCAAACACACGTACAAATATGTATAGACACCTAAAATGCATGCAGATGCTGATTTAGGGTTGCGGCATCAAGTTAATTTGAATCTAATACTTTCGATCCTAAATATAGATTTATGTGTAAAAACTCATTAAAATCATGATAAATGATAAATTCGCATAATAAATGTACTATTAAAATTTTAAAGGTTGAACCCATAAAATATATCTTACATCGACACAAGAAGCAAAAGTTTTCCACATTACATAAGATTTACAGCTTGGGACTTGGGAGTATACAACACAGAACAATGGAGAATCACGGATAAGTCTAAATTTTTTTTTGGCTAACCAAAATAATTCTGTTTAAGAACTTATATTAAACGGATAATTCTGTACCATAAGAATTACAAACTTAAAATAAGTTGGCATTACTCTGCAGCCAAAAATAAATGGCAGCCTTGTGCACAAAATATTGTGCATTCACAAAGGGTTTAGAGAAGAGTCGCATTCCAAGGATGTGATGTAAACTACCCTAATATAAGTGTTAGCGAAAGCTTCCACTGCTTTAACTCATAACTCACACAAAGACAACTATATCGATGCAACAAAAAAAATATGAAAAACTTGTTTTTTTATTAAGAATCTAACTATAACAATAATAACAACTACCCAGTAAAATCCCACAAAGTGGGGTCTGAGCAGGGTAATGTGTACGCAAACCTTACCCCTACCACGATAGGGCAGAGAGGCTGTTTCCGATAGACCCTCGGCTCAGAAAGACGGAAATAAAAAACATGAAAAGATAATTCATTTGTAACTCCAGTAGAAACCGTTATAGTAACAGAAGCATAACAACAAAAAGATAGATGACATGCAATAACAGTAACCAGTATCTAAGGCCCGGGGCTAAGATAAATAGCAAGGATAGTGTGGACTCAACATAAACTGCAAGCCATCTAAGATCAACCCTAATCCAACCCCACCTCACCCCGGTATGAAATAAGGAAAGCTCTACTACCCTCTAACCTACAACCCTAATGCTTGACCTCCAGGCCTTCCTATCAAGGGCCATGTCCTCGAAAATCTATAGTCGTACCATGTCCTGCCTGATCACCTCTCCCCAATACTTCATAGGCCGCCCTCTACCTCTTCTCGTACCCACCACGGCCAACCACTCATACCTCCTCACCGGAGCATCAAGGCTTCTCCTCCGCACATGCCCGAACCATTTGAGCCTCGCTTCCTGCATCTTGTCATCCACAGGGGCCACGCCCACCTTCTTCCGAATATCTTCATTCCTAATCTTGTCTATCCTAGTGTGCCCGCACATCCACCTCAGCATCCTCATTTCTGCTACCTTCACCTCTGGATATGGGAGTTTTTAACCGGCCAACACTCTGCCCCATACAACATGGCCAGTCTAACCACATCTCTATAAAACTTGCCTTTGAGTATCAGTGGTACTTTCTTGTCACACAAGACTCCAGATGCAAGCCTCCATTTCATCCAGCCCGCCCCTATACGGTGAGTGACGTCCTCGTTGATCTCTCCGTCCCCCTGAATCATCAACCCAAGGTACTTGAAGCTACTCTCTTGGGAATGAGCTGTGATCCAAGACTCTCGTCCCTGCCTACTTCCCTCGACTCAGCGCTAAACTTGCACTCCAGGTACTCTGTCTTAGACCTTCTTAATTTGAAATCCTTAGACTCGAGGGTCTGTCTTCAAACCTCCAACCTCTCATTAACACCGACCCTCGTCTCATCAATTAGAACTATGTCATTAGCAAATAACATACACCATGGCACATCCCCTTGAATATGGTGTATCAGTACATCCATCACCAAGGCAAATAAGAACGGGCTAAGCACAGAGCCTTGGTGTAATCCCATAACAACCGGAAAATGCTCTGAGTCGCCTCCCAAAGTCCTAACCTTAGTGTTAGCTCCATCATACATGTCCTTGATCGCTCTTATGTAGGCTACCGGTACGCCCTTTGCCTCGAGACATCTCTAGAGCACCTCCCTAGGGACCTTGTCATACGCTTTCTCCAAATCAATAAACACCATGTGCAGATCCTTCTTCTTATCCCTGTACTGTTCCACCAACCTCCTAATAAGGTGGATAGCTTCCGTAGTGGAGCGACCCAGCATGAACCCAAACTGATTGTCGGATATAGACGTCGTCTTCCTCACCCTCACCTCCACCACCCTCTCCCAGACTTTCATGGTATGGCTTAGTAACTTGATACCCCTATAATTGTTACAACACTGGAATTATTAAGAATCTAATTGTTCACAATAATCAGAATGAATCTCGAGAGAAATCTAGTTAGTAGCCTGAATTCACAAATAGTCCGAACTTTGGAATAGAATGTGTTTCTAAAGGCCCAACAATATTACGATAACTAGATTTTGTGTAAACAATCCTTTCTTATTTAAATTATGCAATATAACCAGTTTATGAAAAGAAGAATAATAACATATAGAAATCACATTAAAAACTTTGCCCAAATTCAATTTCGTTCAGATTTAAGAGTCCTTTTTTTCCACCCATATTTTGTTGTTAAATAAAGTTACTTAAATACCAGGTGTTAGGTCATTGAAATCTCTGGAAAAAATAATATATAATCTTGCGTGGATCCAAAGAATAAGTCCATGGGTGACAATTTTGACCCATTTTTAAATTAAAAAGAAAAAGAAGAAGAGAGAGATAGAAAGTAATATTGCATGGAGGCTATATATTTACATATCTGCAAAAACATAATCTTTTATCCATTCACTTAGATAGTTTGAGAAACATATTAATGAAAAATAAATTTCCATATTTGTCATATATTAATAAGTATGTTCACTGAAATTGAAAAACTATTGATAGAGAATTTAGAGATAAAAATTTCATGATAGAAAATCTAAGATTAAAAAAAAAAGGAATTACATTCCCCAAGAACCAAATTTTTGGACAAATATCCTTTTTATAAATAATAATGATCTTTTGATTTCTTTTCAGTATTTGTCTATTAACTTATATTTTCAATATATCAATGATTAGAACTACTATGTAGCAATTTTTTTCCTTTATTGAGTTAGGTATATAGAATTAACAATCCACATGTTCACGAACTTACACATTTATTTATAATAACTCAAACATAATTTTTAATAAAATTATATATAATTATTTATGAAATATTACTTATTTCGATAGGGTACACGCGACACGCGCGTATCGTATGATTAGTTTTCTAAAACAGTACAGGTAAGATTGAGTGAGTTAATAGGATAAATTTTTTCTCTCACTAAATTAAATAATATATGTACTTTTTCTCATTAATCCAGTCTTTCTTCGGTTATGTATAATATTTTTCATGTTTTCCCTGATTTTACTTTATAATTTCAACTCATATTCTCTAGAAGAATTATTCTATTTTGTCACATTTGATTGATTCATACATCAGAAAGCAAGTTCTTTTATATCTTATCTTTTTATAACTAAGAAATTTTCGAGACAAGTGTCGCAATGTTCAAAACACGATGGATAATGGGCTCACCCCTTTACTATTTTCATTTAAGGGAAAATTCAATACCATATGACATGCACATAACCCACACATCATGTGTTGCTCTCTCACCGCTAGATCAAAGTTATGTAAGTTTTTTTATGTCTCAATATTATATGAATTTTATGAAAGAAGTTTCATGGTATTTTTATATATTTTGATTTTAGGCCACCAGTTCCTTTAAGCAATCCTAATTGCGTCGATAACTATTTGCAGACCACCGCCCCACCATGAACATGTTGTTCAACGAGTTTCATTCATGTTTGATAATTGAATGACACATTCACTGCCTTTAGGGGTCATTTGATAAGATACATTAATTAAAGTAATGCATGCATTAGCTTTGTGTATTAATAATATCATGTTTCGTACACTTTTTTAATCTATGCATTAGTTATGAAAGAATTAGTTATACACCCTATTTGGTATTATCCTATGCATTGCATAACTAATGCATAGGAAATGATAGTATTAACAATGCACTGGGTTTTTGTCACGATCTGAAATTACCACCATCGGGACCGTGATGGCGCGTAACATTACACTTGCTAGGCAAGCCAACGTTAGAACATATTATCGATTTTTAATAGTTGAGTTGAATAACGAGAAATACTGAAATAACTGAAATTTGAATGCGGAAGCTAAAATTTTCAAACACCTACTACAAAATCCTTGAACCTGGTGTCACAAGTGCACGAGCTACTAGAGCAATACATACAAGCATTTGAAATAAATACAAAGCTGTCTGATTTAAAATACACAGTTAAATAGAAACAAAGAAGGGAACTTCAGGAGCTGTGGGCGCTGAGCAGCTGTACCTCAAGTCTCTGCAGGCTGTCCAATACGATCTCTCTAGTAGCCGCCGCTGAGACCGACTCCAAAATCTGCACAGAAGTGCAAAGTGTAGTATCAGTACAACCGACCCCTTGTACTGGTAAGTGTTGAGCCTAATCTTGACGAAGTAGTAACGAGGCTAAGGCGGGTCACTTACACTACAACCTGTATGCAGTATATATAATAATGACAGTAAAATAGAAATACTGAACATGAAGAAGCAGTCAACTGAAAAAGATAACTACCGCCTCAGGAAATAAACCAGTATTGTCCAGAATTACAAATCCTTAGCAGTTCAAATGAGAATACCGAAAACCAACACAGCGCAAGAAATGGAAACACATAAGTTGTTACAGCGCGCAACCCGATCCCACCAGACAACAGAAAATCCTCCCTTATTTCGTTGTAACAATATCAACAACGGTAAATAATATATATAAATATGTTGCGGCGCGCAACCCGATCCCACCATATAACAATATCAGTATCATAGTTCACCCTTATTTCACCATATCAATCCACACTTATTCCACTTGTTGCGGCATGCAACTTGATTCGACCGTACAGTACGTATGCACACTTATTCCACCATATCAATCCACTATTATTACACCTGCTGCGGCACGTAGCCCGATCCCACTATATCAGTACCAAATACTCAATACACAGTCAAATCAATAGCTCAACCACAAAATCTTTACGATCAATAAATACCAAACTGAACCAAAATGAAACCCTATACAATAGAAATCTACACGAGTAATACTACACAGCGAGACCAATCCAGTAACTGACAATTAGAAGGTGCAAGTAAGTCAACCTTAACAACTAGCAGGGAATCATTAAGCTACGTGAGAGCTAACATCATTAATAGGAGAAGATATTGATTAACAAGTAGCAGTTAAGCATGAAAAGCATTTAGAGCATATAACAGTTAAGGCAGGGAAGAAAACAATTAAGGGAAAGCGGAAAATCAGGGAAAACAGATAATTCGGCGACGTATAAGCACTCGTCACCTCGCATATATGCCGCTCACATGAAATTCACATAGCACATATCCTGAAGGTTCCTAATTCCCTCAAGTCAAGGTTAGGCACAGTACTTACTTCGCTCCAAAGACCATTCAAAGCTCAACCACAACTTTGCCTTTCAAACAAGCCTCTGAACCAACAATATCTAGCAAATTACCAACCAAACGATTCAAATTGAGCCTTAGGAATCACCCACGATTGCAAAAGATTTAATTTAGGTCATTATTGAAAAAGTCAAGGTCCCGGGACCGCTTGGTCCAAATACGAAATTCGGACCAAAATCTGATAACCCATTCACCCCCGAGCCTGGTTATGTATTTTGTTTTGGAATCTGACCCCAATTTGAGGTCAAATCCCAATTTCCCAAAAATCCCTAATTCTACCAAAATCCCAAAATTTACACCATGAAAACGCTAGATTTTAGGTTAAGAACTTTTGAAATGTTATAAAAGATTGAAAGAAAATGGGCTAGAATCACTTACCAATGATTTGGGGGGAAGAAAGAGGCTTGGAAAAATCGCCCCTAGGGTTTTCTTGTTTTGAAAATTTGAAGAATGAGTGAAAATCCCGTTTTTCTAACTATTTGATCAGCTACAGGTATCGCATTTGCGACCGGGGGTTTGCAAATGCGAACCCCGCAAATGCGAACAAGTCTTCGCAAATGCGAACAGGTGTTCGCAAATGCGGGCTGCCAGGATCTCAATGCGATCAAAACTTCGCAAATGCGAAGGTCCTTCCCCAGCCCACTGCTCGCAAATGCGAAGTCTGCAAATCAGTTGCAGCAACTGCTATGTTTTCTAAGTCCAAAACACTCCGTAGCCTATACGAAACTCACCAAAGCCCTCGGGGCTCCAAACCAAACATGCACACAAGTCCTAAAATATCATATGAACTTGGTCACACGATCAAATCGACAAAATAACACCTAGAACTACGAATTGAACACCAAATCAAATAAAATTTTAAAGAAAAATTTAGAACTCCTATTTTCCAAACTGAACGTCCGAATAAAGTCATAACTCCGTTTCTCACCAAATTTTACATACAAGTCATAAATATGATAATCGACCCGTACCAGGCTCCGAAACCAAAATACGGGCCCGGTATCAACAAGAACAAACATCAGTCAATTCATAAAATCATTAAACTTTCAAACTTTAAAAACTTTTCATCAAAAATTCATATCTCGAGCTAGGGACCTCTGTCACACCCCTTTTTTACTACCTCACTTAACCCTTTTAAAATATAAAAAGATTTTGTAAAGCTCGAAAGGCTTTCAATTATGAAAGTGACAAAAAATTGTGTTCAAAAGGATTTTTCAGAGTCGCCACCTAATATTGGTTTCGGTGTGCTAGGTCATCGTTTTTAAAAATAATTTTTCCTTTTAAAACACTTTGGACTCCAAAACTAAGTCTGCACCAGAGATTCGGGTAAGGGGGTTCATTTGACTTGGGGAGAAGGTGTTAGGCACTCCCCAAGTCCCGTGAAAGTCACGGTTACATACTCGATCTAGTTGGCTTTTAAAATATTCAAATTGAGGTAAAAACACAGAAAAGAAAAATAAACACACTAGAGGCTTGAGCTCGTCCCCACCTAACCAAAAAAAAAATACGAAAATAAAAGTAAAATCCTAAATACTAATATATACTATACTTTTCCCGAAGTTCGTCATCACCTCCAAATGCATGATACTACGGGGCATACCCCGAATAAACATATATACAAATCCTTCGGGGCATTCCCCGGATAAATTTAACTAAGGGAACGACCTCTCGCCTCGAAACTAACAAAAATCCTAAGGCTTGCTTACCCAAGTGATAACGACCTAACACATGCTTCTATCGGTTGAAAAATAAAACATTAGTAAATTTAGTGTTAAACCCAATTTATTGCATAAACTGAGACCAAAATCCATATTTCACTTTATTTCAATTAACAAGATTCTCTTTGCCAAATACTGACCTCACGACTCACATAAGTGAAACAATTAAATACACATTGATAAAATGTTCTGACTGAACTCATTAGCACGTTAGGTAGCTTTTGTTCTTCAACACATATTTATATTTGCAAAAAATTTCCTTATACTTAGAACTTAAAAAATAAAGAAAGAAAAAACAAAGATTAGCCAAACCAATATGAAGTAGAGAAGGCAAATTGTTCGCATAACAATGGCTAAGGATACGATAGCAAATAAATACAGTACATCCACATGAGAAAAGATAAGGAAGAAAAGTTTAGAATTAGACCTCTATAATGAATATGACCCTGACTGTTTTGGACCTCGACAGTGCATACGACCACGACCGGAGAAAACTCGTCGGCGACTTCAACGGAAAACTCGAACTCAACCCTTTCCCACGTAATCTTTCGCGAAAACAGAGCTTGAGATATGATGTTTGGGGCTGTTTCGACGGAGATTTGTTGTTGGATCTTCAGTGTTTTAATGATGAAAATGGTGAGCTTACATAACTGGTTTTTGAAGCGATTTTCATGGTGTTTCACGGTAATTTTTGGAATGTTTCGCAGCTGGTTTTTATTTATTTTGCAGCTGGTTTCTGGAGGTGTGTCAGGGTGTTTTTCGAGGCTATTTGACTGGTGGTGGTTGGTTTGAGGTGGTTCTATAGCTGGACATTGGTGAAGGGTCAAAGAGGAGGGGTGCCGCTGGTGGTTTGGTGGTGTATGGGTGATGGAGTTGAAGCCCTAGGTTCAAGAAGAAGAACAAGGTTAGGGTCTGCTCCTCCCTAAGGTTCAGGGGATGGCTGGTCGTTCTTTGAAGGTGTTGGAATGGAAGAGTTATCGCTGATGGCTTAGGGTGGAAGATGAGCCGATGGGGGGGGGGGGGGGGTCGTCCTGCGGTTGTATTTTTTGGGGTTCGTCTTTAAGGTGTATATGTTTAGGTCTTTG
>NC_031998.1:2156037-2185025 GCF_001879085.1 Nicotiana attenuata
GCTCCTGCGGTTGATTTTTTTGGGGTCTCTTTAAGGTGTATATGTTTTAGGTCTTTTGTGTGTGTTAATTGGTATTGGGATTGGATCATGGGTCTATAGGTTATTTGGGCTAAGGGGAATTGGGTTGGTCTAAAATTGCTTAAGAAAATTCGAAATGGGACTAGTTTTGGGATTGTTCAAACTCTTTTAGCAAAAACCCCAAATCTTATTCTAATAAGTATAATGTATTTATGAAATATATAAATCAATCTTAATTAATTAACATATACCACTAAAATAAAACTAGATATTAAAAGTGAAACTATTTTTGTATTTTTTAATTTTATGAAAGCTATATAAACTAAAAGTAACTAGCTAAAATATCTATTAGCTAAATAAAAGATTTTTTTTCGTAATTTTTATTTTTTTGTGACAAAATAAAGTAAAAGACTCAAAACTAGTTGAAATAGCGGTATTAGACCAAAATTAAATATTAAAATGGTAAAATGTGTAAAATCTTGGGGAGGGTAAAAAATTACATGTCTACAGCTGCCCCTCTTTGACTGAAAACACGAAGAGTTTTCAGACAAAGAACGGCGAGACAGGTTTTTGACCCGACCCTTACTTATAGAGACCAAAAACTAAAAGAAAGGAGAATGTGACCGAGCCCTGGTATTTAAGCTTCCTACATATCCTTGGCTATAAAGGAATCAAGCCACGTGTAGTTCAGAAGTGAATGAAGTGATGAAGTGTGTGGAGAGGATGAGAGAGTCGAGTGAGATACCATTCCACCGAGGTTCCGGTCCGCGGTCCTGTCATTACATCAAATCAAAATCTGAAAGAACTAAGCAAGCCTATCAGCTATGAGTTACAAGATCCATATCTATAAGTCTACTGAAGCTTGATCTTTAGTCTTGAATGGTCTTCATACAGACTTTTGATCTGAACCTTGATGCTTGCTAACTGCAGGTGCTGATTCCCTCTTCCACGACTTCGGCTCAAGACCGGACATGCAGTGCTCGTGACTTCAACCATGTCTTGAACAGTTCACATCTTTCATCTGCTTCTGCATTTGGATTTACTTCTTCTTCTTCTTCTTTTTCTTCTTCTTTTTTTCTTCTTTTGTTTCTTTTTTTTGGGATTGAGATTTCTTCTTTTGGTCATCTCGGACTATCGACTCGCATTCTTGAGGAGAGATTCTACTACTTCTAACTTGAATTGAATTCTGAAATTACTTCCCTCGTTCTCCAAGTGGGTGCCTGCAGTCAAAATAACAAAACAAACAAAATTTTCTGCCCCAGTTTGCACTAGGAAGATTTATGAGTTGTTAGCAAAATTATAAATCACCTATGCTATTGATGAAGGATGCAATGATGAGAGTAAAACTAAAGACTTGACTGGGATGTGCGTCTCCTAGGGATGAACTCAAACGACTCAAACTAGGAAGTGCGTCCCCTAGGGATGAAACTTGAATGAACCAAACTAGGAAGTGCTTCTCCTAGGGGTGAAATTTCAATTTAGGAAGTGCGTCTCTTAAAAGTATATCCTGAAATACCCAGACTAGGAAGTGCGTCTCCTAGGGGTAAGACTCGAATGACTCAAACTAGGAAGTGCGTCTCCTAGGGATGAAACCTGAATGAACCAAAACTAGGAAGTGCATCTCCTAAGGATGAAATCTCAATTTAGGAAGTGCGTCTCCTAAAACAAAATATAACCTGAAAGACCCAAACTAGGAAGTGCGTCTCCTAGGGGTGAAACTTCACTGACTTAAATTAGGAAGTGCGTCTCCTAGGAATGAACTTAAATGACCCGAAACTAGGAAGTGCGTCTCCTAGGGATAAAATCTCAATTTAGGAAGTGCGTCTCCTAAAACAAGAATATAATCTGAAAGACCCATACTAGGAAGTGCATCTCCTAGGGGTGAAACTGCAATGACTCAAACTAGGAAGTGCGTCTCCTAGGAATGAACTTAAATGACCCAAAACTAGGAAGTGCGTCTCCTAGGGGTAAAATCTCAATTTAGGAAGTGCGTCTCCTAAAACAAAAAATATATAACCTAAAAGACCCAGACTAAGAAGTGTGTCTCCTAAGGCGAAACTTCAATGACTCAAACTAGGAAGTGTATCTCCTAGGAATGAATTTAAATGACCAAAGCTAGGAAGCGCATCTCCTAAAAAGTATAATCTAAAAGACCCCTACTAGGAAGTGCGTCTCCTAACTGGTAGAACTTCAATTACTCCAACTAGGACATGCGTCTCCCAGGAACGAACTCAAATAACCCAAACTAGGAAGTGCATCTCCTAGGGGTAAAATCTCAATTTAGGAAGTGCGCCTCCTAAAACAAAAGTATAACCTGAAAGACCCAGACTAGGAAGTGCGTCTCCTAGGGGTGATGTGTGATCTTCTAAGCAGAATTGGGGCATTACACCTGAAAAATTCAAGCTTCCAAGCTTTGATATGAACATAGCCTTCATCCCTGTTTCAGATAAAGAAAACTTGTGAGTTTAAAACATGGTGTTTGGTTTGTGGCCTAGACCTTGAAGGCGACTGCTTCTACACTTGACATGATAACTTTGATTTTACCTTGGAAGACCTTGGCTATTATTGACCAACCATTTTCTGCCAACCCTTATAATAAAAAACATATCCGATCCATTCAAGCTCAATAACCTCTATCTGTTGCATTTTGCTCATGAATTGATATTTCTGAACCTTTGCATTTCACATGAATCCCAAAGCACGTTAATTATTATCAACTCAGTGCGCATACTGCTCTTTCCTGAATTATGCCGCTTTGATATGCTAACCAGACTCCGCTTTTTACAATTGGAAAGGTGGTAGCAAATTTGGAGTCATTTCTCACTTGTTCTGACCAAACGGACTCAAAAAGAGGACTCGAATAAAGCAAGAGGAACAAAATAAAGGAAAAAACAAGAAGAGATGGTATGGAACAAAGGGATTGCCCATGAAAAAGAACAAAGTAGAAACTAATCTGATTCGAAGGCCATCTCCACTGACCATGACATGCATTTCGAATTGAGCGGCCTAATCTATCAAGCGAGTCTAATTTTCAACTCTTGTTATGCCTCTAAGGCTTGAAACTGGGCTTCGTGCTCTAATTATCCTATCTGATCCACAATCCTCAGTCGACTTGTAGTGCCCTGAAGGGTTTTCACCATCAAGCCTCTCTCATTTTGCTCTTTTTCTCAACTCACCGTCGCCTTACGGTGCCCATGAGGGTTTTCACCGGTAAGACTCTCTCATTTTATCATTTTCTCTCTTTGTGCTGAGAACAAGGTATTACCCATAGTACAAGAAGATCATACTTTTACCTCACACTTGATTTGACATCCTCAAAGATTGGTCGGAAGATTTTTCTTTGGACCGTAATGTAGGCTTTTGGACAGGGTTGGAAAGAAAGGGTGGCATGAAGGCTCAAAATAATTTAAGATGAAAGGGTTCAAAAATTAAAACTTTTGGAATCAGATCTTTTGGCGAAATTAAAACTTCTGCCCCAGTTTCTTGGAGTTCGAGGATTTTTTTTTTGTTTTGATAGGATTTTTAAGAAAATCTGCCCCACTCTCGACTTCGGGGGATTATGAAATATTTTATTTGGTGTGACCGAACCGTAAGCCTGCCTACGTATCTTGAGGTGACAAGAATCAAGTCGAACGTAGTTCAAACACAAAGTTGGGCTTTTTTTCTTTTCCTTTTCTTTCTTTTTTCCTTTTTTTTCTTTTCTCCCTTTTTCTTTTTTTTCCTTTTTCTTCTTTTTCTCTTTCCCTTTTTTTTTCCTTCTTTTCTCTTTTTTTTTTCTTTTTCTTTTCTAGTTCCTAACTCTACTTCTAATTCCAAAAGAGGGATATGGAACAAAACAAATTAAGGCACAAAAGGGGTAGCAAAAGATAAAAGTGTTTGGATAGCAGAATAAAATGCCTTCGTCATACCAAACATTAAAAATGCCAAGTACAAACATGCAATTGAAGATAAACAAAGAAATCAAACATAGCCATCAACACAAACAAAAAGTGCCAATGGGCAATACCTTTGTCCCAATGAATGACCCTTGCCAGTTCGAAGCAGACTTGACTCAACCTTATCTTGATGTGGAAGATTGCATTTCAGCACTGACTGATTTACCTCAAACTGCTTGAGAGACATTTCCTTGTTGTATGCTCTTATCAACCTCTTGATTTCCCAGACTAACTGCCTCAGTTTCACTCAATTCAAGCTTCAGGTTATCTCAGAATGCGTGAATCTTTACTTGTTTCCTCAAATGCATCCTTTTATCATATTCAAAATTGTGTCATTGCTTCATGATTAGACTAACTTTCAAGACCAGGCTGAGAATTATGCGTGCATGTCATGTCAATAGAGTCAGCATGAAAAGAACTATAAAAGGAAAAGTAACCTAAACAAAAACTGACTAGAACTAATAGATAATAGGAGATTGCATTAGACAGATGGTGAAAAGGGTTTGAACAAAACAAGCAAAATAGACATGGGTTACAACCCTGGAACAATCCTAGATAATATTAGACGAGTTACTACCACTAAACGAACTAGGCAAAATAAGAAGTAGAAGGGTTTGAGCCACAAGACAATGTCCGGATTACAACCCTTAAATGACCCAGACAACAGAAATGACAACAAAAATAAACCACCAAAACTCCTCCCTGGCTAGCCAAGAAAGGAGTGTCTTTCCAATTACCAAGCTCGACATCTTAGCCACTGGGTTGCACATCAAAATTACTGGGACCTTCACCAATTTCAATATCATTAAGTTCAGTCAGGAAGTTCCCAAGAGGATTCTCATAATCCCTGTCACCATGCATCTTCCCCACAAAGTGTGCATCATCATGTGCAGGTAAAGGATTCTGCGCGATATTCTGGGTGTCACTGTCTTGGACCACAATTATCCCTTCTTGAATCATTCTTTCTATCTCCCTTTTCAAAGCACGACAATCTTTAATGCTATGACCTTGGACATTAGAGTGGTACATGCACCGTACAGTAGGATCAAAACCTTTTGCATATGGGTCCGGAGTATAGCCGAGGAGCGGCTCAATCAGGCTAGACCGTTTTAACTTTTTCAAACAAGCTCGTGTAGGATTTCTCCGATTGGCATGAAACTATTTGTTTGCCTTTGTTCCCCTCGATGCCCCTGTTTCCTAGGGTTTTTGGGTGCTCGAAAATGTTGTGAAGGCAAGAGTGTATTATGCAGTGCTGGCGCTTGCCATAAGGAGTGACCCAGTGGTTGGACAAAGGACCAGATGTTGTTCGGAGGATAACACTGAGATGGATTATGTGGAGCTCGGGGATAGGTTTGGGGTTGGGGTCGGGGTCGAGGCTGAGTATATTGATGAGGAGGACCCATTGGGCCATGTCGTGATCCTGAGACAACCATAGCTACATCATCATGTTTCTCCTAACTCGGCAAGCTTCCTATGTCGTTCTGATTTGCCTGTGTTGTGGCTTTTAAGGCAGAATAACTCATGATCTTGCTTGACTGCAGCCCATCTTCTACCATTTCTCCCATTTTTACCACATCATTAAAATGCCTACCCACAGCCGAGATCAAATGCCCAAAGTAAGCAGGTTCTTGAGCCTGAAGAAGGTACTTAATCATCTCGGCTTCTTCCATCGGGGGATTGACTCAGGCAGCTTGCTCTCTCCATCTGAGCCCGTATTCCCTAAAGCTTTCATTAGGCCTCTTTTCCATCATGGTGAGGGATAGGCAATCCGGGACAATGTCTTTGTTGTACTGAAAATGCCGAGCAAAAGCCTGATCCAAATCGTCCCATGTGTAGCACCTGCTGGCGTCCTGGCGGGTGTACCATAACAGAGCCGCGCCACTCAGACTCTGGCTGAAACATGCCATTAATAATTCGTCCTTCCCACCGGCACCTCTCATCTTACTGCAAAATCCTCTCAAATGGGCCACAGGATCTCCATGTCCGTCATACAAATCAAACTGTAGCATTTTAAACCCAGCAGGCAGTTGGACGTCAGGAACAAGCACAAATCTTTGTAAGCCACACTCACCTGGCTTCCTATCCCTTGCATGTTTCCTAAATATTGCTCTAAACTTTTCACTTTCCGGAATATCTCATCCTGCTCCACGTTCTTGTGCGGTTTCAGTTTCAACAGGAGGTTCAAAGTGAGGGGTGTAGGAATAAGGATCCGTGACTTTGAAAGTTGGTTCTGGAGCATAATATTGGGCATCTGGAGCTTGGAATGCAGGTTCATTAGAAGATTGATGGAGGGTAGCTCACGGAGGGGCTACAAAAATAGGAGTAGATGGCGAAGCAAGGTATGCGGTTGTTTTAGCTGGTGGAGCATGGAAAGTTTGGGAGAAAGTGCTAGGGTAATTGTGGTAAGGGGTAAAGCCCGGTGCATGTTGAGGGGAAAGGTCAACGGTAGTGGGAACCTGGGCTTGTGATAATGGTGGGATAGTTGTAGGGTTTTCAGTGTACTTAGTGGGGAATGAAGGTGGAGGATGCCCCCTAATCCAAGACTGATACATTTCTGCCATCTTCTGTTTCAACCTTTGGACCTCCTCTTTCAATTTAGACTCCGACTCCACAAAATCCCTCGACGGTCAACAACTCCTGTGCCCATCTCTTTGCTAGCCATGTGTACCTTGCTCTTTGACCTTGTGTTGTACCAACGACTCGCCAAAGTGCCACAAACTAACCACCCTCTGTTATGATAACAATGAAAGTGACAAAGGGGAGCAAAACAAAGCCAACATTTAGCGTTAGGGCATTTATCAGATAGAAATATCACATTGCATGCAATGCCCCTAGCAACAATTAACGGTTCTAGAATGGCTTTGAGGGCCACAAGGTCATTTGGTATCATCCCAATTTCACTCTTCTTGCCCTGTTTCCTTCTTCATTTCCCTTTCTAGCACCGCTTGGTTTTTCATTTCATTCCCCCTCTTTTCTTTCTGATGATCGCTCTTTTTTTCCCCTCTCATTTCTCACATCCCACAATTTTTGTTTTTTATATTAAATGATTCAATCGAACCCTATGTAGGTTGCCTACGTATCATGTCCCTCATGAATCAGATCAAGCGTAGTTCTGGAAAAGTAATGGACAAAATAAACTAAGAAACAAAAATCTTTTTGGATTTTTCATTTATAACTTTTTTCGGTTTTCACATACAAAATAGGAAGTACGATAACATAAAACTCGACGAACTTAACTAGACTATGACAAACTCTTATACCACCTAAAAGACTCGATACTACTGTACAAGACTAGCAAAGAAAACATAAAAATAGACTCAGAACATAAAAGGCTCCTTAAGCAGCTCCTGAATGCAGTGGTTCTGGGGTATCTGTCATGCTCGAGTCCTGGTACATGGATCCACACCTGAATGAGAAAAGTAAAACCAAATAGATCAGTGACTCAAGACACTATGCGACACCACAACACCTCCTATTGGACACATGCAAGACACGACTGGGCTATTATTGAAAATTAACCTACGTGGCCAAGAGTGGCTAGAAGTGCAAACTCAACAAGAGCGACTACTCAGATATTGAAATACCTCACTAAGGCTTATACGGATTCAAACTCCCAATAATCATGGCCCAAAATTAATTTGCAGAAATGACCCATTTTGCAAAAACGGCCGATATGGCTAGAAGTGGATAAAGATGCAAACTCAAAGGGACAGACCTTAAAGTAATATGACACCTAGTTCTGGACTCAAGATCCTACGACATGGGTCATTGAACCACTTTTGCGAAAATAACCCCATTTTGCAAGAATGGCTGACGTGGACAAAAGTGGCTAGACATGCAAGATTTGGCTAAGACCCCGCGAAGCCAAGAACCTAAGACTTACTAGGAAGACCGGACCCTATGTGGGCTGCCTACGTATCCCGCCCCAAAAGATGAGAATCAGGTATGCGTAGTTCGGGAAGATTAGATACGAGAGAGAATTTAAAAAAAACACTAATTTAGAGAAAATATATTTTTGTCTTTTTAAAAAAAAATGATAAAACATGTAAAATCTTTTTGGATTTTCTTTTTCTCTTTTTGGTTAATTTATTTTTCGGAAAATGACGGGAAAATGAAAAATCTTTTTTTTGATTTTTGATTTATTTTGGTCTTTTCTTGAAAAATTTGTGAAAGAAAAAATACCCTACTTGCTTCATTTCTACACTTCACCCTCTTTCCCAAACATCAGTCCGCCAAATGACCTTTCTACCCTCAAAGCTGCAACATGTATCACATAGGGATGATTGAATGTGTTTTAGGGCTACGGGCCCATTTTGACAAAATTTGGATAGGCCTTCTACAAAGGGACACGGTACCTGGGACCGAGCCTTGCTAAGTGTAAATGACATGATGCAAATAAGCACGACCTAAAGGCTGACCTAAGTTTGGGGTTCACTAGACAAGGCAATTCGGGGCGGCACGTGGTCGATGGCGGCTGCTCTAGCTGTCCGCCCACTCCACGCTCCCACGCCACCCTCTATTGACACGGGTGACTCACAAAAAGGCCGTGTACGCTCAAACGTACTCCAGAAGACTTGTTGCAGAAAGAAGATCCATGGTGCTGCAAATGATGACAATTATTAAGCGGTAAACATATAAGGAAAAGCGATAAACAAATAACCAACAAAATAGGAAATAAGACAAACATAACAAATAAAAGAGCAAATAAAGAAAACAAACACCTCAACCGAATATGCTAAAAGCCAACAAGATCAAGTATCAGTTCGAACCTGCACCTCCCCAGCAGAGTCGCCAGAGCTGTCACACCCCTTTTTGACAACCTCACTTAACCCTTTTAAAATAAAAAAAGATTTTGTAAAGCTCGAAAGGGTTTCAATTATGAAAGTGACAAAGAATTGTGTTCAAAAGGATTTTTCAGCCTCGCCACCTGACATTGGTTTCGGTGTGCCAGGTCATCGTTTTTAAAAATGATTTTTCCTTAAAATACTTTAGACTCCAAAACTAAGTCTGCACCAGAGATTCGGGTAAGGGGGTTCATTTGACTAGGGGAGAAGGTGTTAGGCACTCCCCAAGTCCCGTGAAAGTCAAGGTTGCGTACTCGATCTAGTTGGCTTTTAAAATATTCAAATTGAGGTAAAAATACAGAAAAGAAAAATAAACACACTAGAGGCTCGAGGTCATCCCCACCTAACCAAACGAAAATAAAATTAAATCCTAAATACTAATATATAGTATACTTTTCCCGAAGTTCGTCATGACCTACAAATACATAATACTACGGGGCATACCTCGAATAAATATATATACAAATCCTTCGGGGCATTCCCCAGATCAATTTAACTAAGGGAACGACCTCTCGCCTCAAAACTAACAAAAATCCTAAGACTTGCCTACCCAAGTGATAACGACCTAACACATACTTCTATCGGTCGAAAAATAAAACATTAGTAAATTTAGTGTCAAACCCAATTTATTGCATAAACTGAGACCAAAATCCATATTTCACTTAATTTCAATTAACGAGATTCTCTTTGCCAAATCCTGACCTCACGACTCACTTAAGTGAAACAATTAAATACACATTGATAAAATATTCTGACTGAACTCATTAGAATGTTAGGTAGCTTTTGTTCTTCAACACATATTTATGCAGAGAAGGCAAATTGTCCGCATAACAATGGCTAAGGATACGATAGCAAATAAATACAGTACATCCACATGAGAAAAGATAAGAAGAAAAGTTTAGAATTAGACCTCTATAATGAATATGACCCTGACTGTTTTGGACCTCGACAGTGCATATGACCACGACCGGAGAAAACTCGTCGACGATTTCAACGGAAAACTCGAACTCGACCCTTTCCCACGTAATCTTTCGCGAAAACAGAGCTTGAGCAATGATGTTTGGGGTGGTTTTGATGGAGATTTGTTGCTGGTTCTTCAGTGCTTTAATGATGAAAATGGTGAGCTTACATAACTGGTTTTTGAAGCGATTTTCATGGTATTCCACAGCAGTTTTTGGAATGTTTTGCAGCTGGTTTTCATGTTTTTTTTAATTTTCCAGGTGGTTTCTGGAGGGGTGTCATGGTGTTTTTCGAGACTATTTGAGTGGTTGTGGCTGGTTTGAGGTGGTTCTATAGCTGGACATTGGTGAAGGGTCAAAGAGGAGGCGTACCGCTGGTGGTTTGGTGGTGTAGGGGTGATGGAGTTGAAGCCCTAGGTTCAAGAAGAAGAAGAAGGTTAGGGTCTGTTGTTCCATAAGGTTCAGGGGACGGCTGGTCGTTCTCTGAAGGTGTTAGAATGGAGGAGTTATCGCTGATGGCTTAGGGTGGAAGATGAGCCGATAGGGGGGGAACTCCTGCGACTGATTTTTTTGGGGTCTCTTTAAGGTGTATATGTTTTAGGTCTTTTGTATGTGTTAATGGGTATTGGGCTTGGATCATTGGTCTATAGGTTATTTGGGCTAAGGGGAATTGGGTTGGTCCAAAATTGCGTAAGAAAATTCGAAATGGGGCTAGTTTTGGATTTGTTCAAACTCTTTTAGCTAAAATCCCAAATCTTATTCTAATAAGTATAATGTCTTTATGAAATAATGAAATCAATCTTAATTAATTAACATATACTACAAAAATAAAACTAGATATTAAAAGTGAAACTATTTTTGTATATTTAATTTTATGAAAGGTATATAAACTAAAAGTAACTAGATAAAATATCAATTAGCTTAATCAAAGAAAATATTTTTGTAATTTTTATTTTTTGTGACAAAATAAAGTAAAAGAGTCAAAACTAGTTGAAATAGCGATATTAGACCTAAACTAAATATTAAAATGCTAAACTGTGTAAAATCTTGAGGAGGGTCAAAAATTACATGTCTACAACCTTAGAATTCGATTCCGGGCATACGCCCAGATCCCATATTTCGATACGGACCCATCGCGACCGTCAAAACACGGATCCGGTCTGTTTACTCAAAATGTTGGCAGAAGTCAACTCAAATTAATTTTTAAGGCAAAAATTCTTATTTTTTTATCAGTTTTTAACATATAAGCCTTCCGGAAAAATACCTGAACAACGCAGGCAAGTCGAGAAACGCTAAAATGAGATATTTAAGGCTTTGGGACATAGAATTGGGTTTTAAAACATGAGATGACCTATCGGCTCTACAAATTCTCCACCTCTAAAACAATCGTTCGTCCTCGAACACGCAAGTACAAGAGGAAGCGTGAATTGTGGTCTATTAAAAATTAGTCGACTAACAATGATTTTGGTTGACTAGATTAAGAGCAGAATGTAACATAATAGTAAATGGAAAGAGAATGACACACAACGATTTTATACTGGTTCAGTACCGGTTTGGTACTTACATCCAGTTTCCCTTGGGTCACAAGGCCCCTTTAGATCTTGAAAGTATTACAATACATATGGTTTTAAATTGTTCACCACCAACAAAGTACAACAACAATGAATTTCGAATAGTGACACAACTCTCTTTTGTGTTCTAACTCTTCCTATCTTTTGAGACTCTGGTAAACTAAGGTTTACAGTGTTTAGGCTAAGAAGTAGAGAGGCTTAGAAAATAATGTGTGTAGTTGTGCTAGTCTTCCATTTGACCTAAGCAAAAATCTTATAGGAGAGGAAAGAGTCTTTAAGCCTTGACAAAAAATAGAGGCACGAGATCTTTAATAGGTTTTGACCTAAGGGGTGCATCTTCGAATCCTGCTCTTGGGAAGGGCCAGATTCGATCGTGACTTTCCTTGTCACAACTTTCATTCACGAGACAATCAAGCCTTTGATTGAGCTTAATTAAGGATACTGAATATTTGCTGGCAATAGCTGCTTGATTTGTAATCTGATTTCCTCGATTGAGGCCGAATGGATCTGCTGATTTTTGATTCCTTATTCTTGTCCATTAATTTAGCAATCACATCTATGGACAACTTCTTATTGGATTTCTTTCCTTTTGATGATTCCTGCAAAACAGGCAAGCGAACATTGTCATTATTGAAACCTTGTAATTTAACTTAACAATCTTTCCATTTTTGATGATGACAATCAAGAGAGAGTAAACATTAATTAAGATACTTCCCTTTTTATTTCACTTCCAAGTTGCTCCCCTAAAGTTGAGTTGAGTTGAGTTGCTCCCCCTGAGTTTATGCTTGCTCCCCCTGAGAGGTTGAATTACTTTTTTACCTGTTTACTTCTCTATTCTCCCCCTTTGACATCAATCAAAAAGGAAAAGAAAACAACCAAGACAAGTAATATAGGAAGTAATATACATGATAACTATCGAGATAGTGCAACAAAAGTAATGCCTTCAGCAGAGGCATAGGTTATATAGACCCAAAAAGAAAAAGTTTGTTAGAACCACTAGCAAGAAAGCAAGCAAAAAATAAGAAAAGAGAAAATATTGTTTTTGAATACCATCACACAAACGCACATTAGTTTCTTCCCAGGAAGTACTTGAGAGTGTTGATCACTTTGGTGCAGAAGGAGTCATTGTCACGACCCGAGTTCGTCCTCCGTGAACTGTTGTGACGGCAACTAGTCTCTACGACTAGGTAAGCCTTACAATTTGCGATAAAAGAAAATGAAATATAAAAATAGCCAATAACTACGGAATAAACAAAAATAAAATGTTTAGGATGCCGCTCGGCATATACAATATAAACTCTCAAACTGAATCAACTCCCAAAATCCGGAATCTCATGAAATCACAAGCTATGGAAACTACAAAGTGTTCTAACCCCAAAGTGTCTAATCAAAAGTAAATACAGGAAGTTTAAAGCTAAAGGGAAGAATAGAGAGGAACTCCTCGATCTGCGGACGCGGCAGATATACCTCGAAGTCTCTGATATAGACTGCCTCACTGGTAAAACGACTGACCAGTAGAACCTGGATCTACACGCTAAAAACATGTGCAGGAAAGGGCATGAGTACACCACAGTTGTACCCAGTAAGTGCCAAGCCTAACCTCGATCGAGTAGTGACGAGGAAGGTTAGGGCCCTACTGGATATATATTTATATGTAAAATAAGGTAAGAAGTATGAAATGAAGCAGTATGATTAAAGTACTAACAGTCGATAAAGAATAAAAGCACGGAAAGAATATAACTCAGTACACAAAAATAGCAACAGGGGGATCTACCAAGATATCGTCCTGTAGTCCCAAACGTATATGTGCAGGGGAATCTACCGGAATACCGATCCGTAGTTCAAAAGTAAACATCCAGTACAAGAGAATCTACCGGGTGCTGTCCCGTAGTTCCAAATATAAATGTGCAGGGGGGATCTACCGGAATACCGATCCGTAGACCCAAAGAAAATATCTAGTACAGGGGAATCTACCGGGTGCTGTCCCGTAGTTCCAAATATAAATGTGCAGGGGGATCCACCAGGATATCGCCCATAGTCCCAAAGTAAACACACAACAACATCACGAAGAATATTCAATTCTATCCAATTTTATACCAAGGAAAAATAGATGTTTCTAACCTAGCATGCTGCACATAATTCAAATAAAGCAGTTTGAGCAAGTAAAGCAATTAAATCACTTATACATGCTTCCCTAGACTAACAGTAGGTTTAAATTGCAAGTAGCGTACAACAAGGAAGAAAAACACAATTATAGTTACTTAATGAAAACAGGATTTTCAAAAATTAGCACATGTATGCACTCGTCACCTCACGTACAAGGCATTTCATATATCAACAATACCAAATCCTAAGGGGAGTTTCCCCACACAAGGTTAGGCAAGCCACTTACCTTGAACAAGCTGAATCAACTCGAAATCTTGTTCTTGCCACAAGAACCCGACTCCAAATGACCCAAATATATTCAAATTAATTGCATAATGTAAATATAACTTCAAGTAGCTAATTCAACTAATAAATTCGAAGCTAACACGCGAAATTAGGAAAATCGCCCAAAAAGTCCCCCGAGCCCATATCTCGGAATTGGGTAAAATTTACAAATTTAGTCTCAAACAAAAATCACCAAGATCTGACGTCAAAATCCCACTCAAAACTCGAATTTTCAATTGGGGAAACCTTCTCCCATTTTCCAAACTTTTACCCCCAATTTCCTTAACTAGAAGAGGAAAACAACAATAGATTATAGTTCTAGGATCAAAATCACGATAGAAAACGTTACCCAATGCTTCTCTTTCAAAACCCCTCGAGAAAATCGCCCTCAACCGAGCTCCAAATCATTTTTTCCAAGTTTTGAGTTCAAACCCTCATTTCTTCCCTTTTTCTGACTAGCGAATCCGCTTCTGCGACCATCAGAACGGACCTGCGGTCCCGCTTCTGCAAAAAATAAGCCGCACCTGCGACTTTTCATTAAAACCCACACTTCCGCACCTGTGCTCCCAGACTCGCAAATGCGTTCTGCTTTTGCGGTCCTTGGGCCGCAACTGCGACCAACTCCCCTCAAGCCTTAGCCCGCACCTGCGATCCTCCTACCGCTTCTGCGGTGCCGCACCTGCGGTCCCATACACGCAAGTGCGATTATGACAGGTTTAGCCAACTTCAGATTTTTTCTAAGTCCAATTCAATTTCCGTTAAGCACCCGAAACTCACCCGAGGCCCTCAGGGACCTCAACCAAACATGCCAACAAGTTACATAGCAATATTCAAACTTGTACCAACCCGCGAAACACTCAAAACAACACTGGAACACCAAATCACCCCCGGATTCAAGCCTAAGGATTCCAAAACTTCCAAATTTTGCTTTCGGTCAAAAAGTCTATCAAACCTCGTCTGAATGACCTAAAATTTTGCACACACGTCACATTCAACACTACAGAGCTACTCCAACTCTCGGAATCGGATTCCGACCCCGATATCAAAATTTCACTATCGAACCGGAAACTTTAAAATTTCAACTTTCAGCATTTCAAGCCTAAATAAGCTACGGGCCTTCAAAACACAATCTGAACACGCCCCTAAGCCCGAAATCACCCAACGGAGCTAACGGAATCGACGGAATTCCATTCTGAGGCCGTCTTCACACTGCTCCGACTACGGTCCAAATTCTAAAGCTTGAGCTCTCGTTTAGCGAATAAGTGCCCTAAAACACTCCGAAACTCAAAACGAATCCTCCCAAAAACTCACAATAGAAGAAACAAACACGGGGAATGCAGTTAATAGGGAAACAGGGCGTTAATTCTTAAAACGACCAGCCGGGTCGTTACATCCTCCCCCTCTTAAAATATTCATTCTTCCTTGTACGAGCATAGAGACATATTTGAAGTTGTGAAAAGATGAGGGTGACGGCTGCGCATATCCTGCTTGGTCTCCCAAGTTGCCTCCTCGACCTGCTGACCCCGCCACCAAACCTTCACTGATGCAATGTTCCTTGACCTCAGCTTCCGAATCTGCCAGTCCAATATTGCCACTGGCTCCTCAACATAAGATAGATCCTTGTCCAACTGGACTGAACTAAAATCCAACACGTGCGACAGATCACCATGATACTTCTGAAGCATCGTAACATGGAATACCGGATGAACTCCTGCCAAGCTGGGAGGTAAGGCAAGCTCATAAGCAACCTCCCCAACACGTCCCAATATCTCAAAAGGACCAATAAACCCCGGACTCAATTTCCCCTTCTTCCCAAATCTCATAACGGCCTTCATAGGCAAAACCCGAAGCAAGACCCGCTCTCCAACTATATAGGAAACATCACGAACCTTTCGGTCCGCATAACTCTTCGGTCTGGACTGGGCTGTGCGAAGTCTATCCTGAATCACCTTAACCTTCTCTAAAGTATCCTAAACCAAGTCTGTGCCCAATAATCTAGCCTCACCCGGCTCAAACCAACCCACTGGGGACCTACACCGCCTACGATACAAAGCCTCATACGGTGCCATCTGAATGATGGACTAATAACTGTTGTTGTAGGAAAACTCAGCCAGTGGCAGGAACTGATCCCAAGAACCTCCAAACTCCATCACACACGCACAGAGCATATCCTCAAAAGTCTGAATAGTACGCTCGGGCTGTCCGTCTATCTGGGGGTGAAATGCTATGCTTAACTCCACCCGAGTTCCCAACTCATGTTGTACGGCCCTCCAGAACCCTGATGTGAACTAAGTACCTCTATCTGATATGATGGAAACTGGAATACCATGCAGACGAACAATCTCTAGATTTAAATCTCCGCCAACCGCTCCGAAGAATAGGTTGTACACATAGGAATGAAATGCGTGGACTTGGTCAGCCGATCCACAATCACCCAAATGGCATCGAACTTTTTCAAAGTCAGTGGGAGCCCAACTACAAAGTCCATGGTGATCCGCTCCCACTTCCACTCCGGAATCTATATATGCTGAAGCAAACCACCCGGTCTCCGGTGCTCATACTTTACCTACTGACAATTGAGGCACCAAGCTACGAACCCAACTATATTCTTCTTCATCCGCCTCTACCAATAGTGCTGTCTCAAATCCTGGTACATCTTCGCAGCACCCGGATGGATGGAATATCGCGAACTATGGGCTCCTCTAAAATCAACTCCCGAAGCCCATCAACATTGGGTACACAAATCCAACCCTGCATCCTCAATACCCCGTCACTACCAATGGTAACATCTCTGGCATCGCCTCGCAGAACCTTTAGCAAATGAGGGTCATCAAGCTGACGCTCCCGGATACGATCAAACAAGGAAGATCGAGAAATCACACAAGCAAGGACCCGACTGGGCTCTGAAAGATCCAATCTCACAAACTGGCTGGCTAAGGCCTGAACATCCATCGCCATGGGCCTCTCCGCTGCTGGTAGATAAGCCAAACTCCATAAACTCTCTGTCCGATGATTCAAAGCATCGGCCACCACATTGGCCTTGCCCGGGTGATACAAGATAGTGATAACATAGTTCTTCAGCAGCTCTAACCACCTCCTCTGGCGCAAATTAAGGTCCTTCTGCTTGAACAAATGTTGCAAACTCCGGTGATCAGTATAAATCTCACAAGGCACACCGTACAAATAATGGCGCTAGATCTTCAAGGCATGAACAATAGCAGCTAACTCGAGATCATGGATAGGATAATTCTTCTCATGCACCTTCAACTGTCTGGACGCGTAGGCAATCACCCTACCGTCCTGTATCAATACCGCTCCAAGGTCAATCCTCGAGGCATCGCAATAGACAGTATAAGACCCCGAACTGGTAGGCAATATCAAAACTGGAGATGTAGTCAAAGCTGTCTTGAGCTTCTGGAAGCTCTCCTCACACTCCTACGTCCATTAGAATGGAGCACCCTTCTAATCAGCCTAGTCATAGGTGCTGCAATGGATGAAAATCCCTCAACAAATCGACGGTAATAGTCCGCCAAGCCAAGAAAACTACGGATCTCTATAGTTGAGAATGGTCTAGGCCAACTCTGCACTGCTTCCACTTTCTTCGGATCCACCTTTATTCCCTTCACTCGATACCACGTGACCCAAGAATGCCACAGAATCCAACAAAAATTCACATTTCGAGAACTTGGCATACAACTCCTTTTCTCTCAAAGTCTAAAGCACTATCCTCAGGTGCTGCTCATGATCTTCCCGACTCCGGGAGTATACCAGAATGTCATCATTAAAGACAATGACGAATAAGTCAAGACATGGCCAAAATACACTGTGCATCAAATGCCTGAAGGCTGCTGAGGCATTGGTCAGCCCAAATGACATAACAAGGAACTCGTAATGACCATACCGAGTCCTGAAGGCAGTCTTCGGGATATCTGGTTCCCGAATCTTCAACTGATGATAGCCTGAATGCTAGTCAATCTTAGAAAACACACGAGCACCCTGTACTGATCAAACAGGTCATCAATACGAGGCAAAGAATAACGGTTCTTCACTGTACCCTTGTTGAACTGGCGATAATCAATGCACATACATATTGAACTATCCTTCTTCTTCACAAACAAGACAGGAACACCCCAAGGTGATACACTGGGCCGAATAAAACCCTTATCAAGCAATTCCTATAACTGCTCCTTCAACTCCTTCAACTCAGGATGAGCCATACGGTACGGAGGAATAGAAATGGGCTGAGTGCTTGGTAACAGATCAATGCCAAAATCAATATCTCTATCAGGCGGCATGCCCGAAAGATCAGCTGGAAACATATTAGAGAAATCCCGTACTACTGGGACTAAATCAACTGTAGGGGTATCAATACTGACATCTCTCACATAAGCTAGATACGTTTCACACCCCTTCTCAACCATTCACTGAGCCTTGAGGAAAGAAATAACTCTACTGGGAGTCTGATCTAAAGTACACCTCCACTCTACTCGCGGTACACCTGGCATAGCCAGCGTCACGGTTTTGGCGCGACAATCAAGAATAGCATAATGGGGCGACAACCAGTCCATGCCCAAGATAACATCAATATCTACCATGCTGAGAAATAATAAATCGGCTCTGGTCTCAAAACCACTAAGAGCAACCAAACACGACCGATAAACGCGATCCACAACAAGAGAATCTCCCATAGGAGTAGAAACATAAACAGGGGAACTCAAAGAATTCTGAGATACACCCAAATGCGGGGCAAAATAAGAAGACACATAAGAATAGGTGGAGCCTGGATTGAAAAAAACCAACGTATCTCTATGACAAACCAGGACAATACCTGTGATAGCAGAATCAGAGGTGACAACTTTAGTACGGGCAGGAAGGGCATAATATCTGGCCTGGCCTCCCCTCTAGGGCGACCTCTACCTCCCCGACCTCCACCTCTAGCTGGCTGGGTAGGTAGGGTAGCAACTGGTGCTGAAATCATAGCCTGGAAACTCTGCGGAGCATGCTGTGGCTGAGAAGTCTGTGGATGTGCACCCCTCCCTAGTCTAGGGCAATCCCTCACCACATGGCGTGTGTCGCCACACTCAAAACAACCTCGTTGCTGACGTAGCGGTGGGAACTATGCGGTACGGGTACTCTAGGACCCCTGAACACCTGAAATACTGTGCGAAGCCTGAAACGCAAACTAAACTGGCTAACTCGCAAAACCTCTACTCTGCCGTACCCTACCTCCAAAATAAGAACCAACGGATCTCTCCGGTCTACGAGGCCTCCTCGACTCCCTGTACTATCTCTCTTGACCTCGTCTATCCTCCCTCTCTCGAACCCACCTGTCCTCTACTCGGCAAGCGATCCTTACCACCTACTGAAATGGGACCATAGGCTGTGTCGCCAGGACACCTAGAACCTGACCAATGTGAACTTGCTGCTCTGGAGTGGGGCGGCGAGAGTCTGGGTCCCTCCCCCGATCTATGAAGTAGTTGGTACAACCTGAAGCAACCCCGCCTGAACCAATGTACCAAACGTGCTCCGGAAATGTGCTAAGGCCTCTTGAAGTGCTGGAGAAGTTGTTGCAGTAGGCGTATCAGGCGCCTTGGCTCCGGCTGGAGCTGCTGGTGGCTCTTCTGTAGCAGCTCGCGCGGGGGCCCTGGCTGCACCGCATGCGCCTCCGCAGCCTCTACCCCGACCCCGACCTCTGGCTGCTCTAGCAGGGGGCAGGGGTGCCTGGTCATCTCCGGTAGCACGTGTCCTCACCATCTATGGGAGAATGGGAGACAGAGGTTTAGAATTGTGATGTCAAAAATCTCGCACGATAAGGAAATCAAATGAGGTGGAATTTTTCCTAACAGTTACATAGCCTCTCGTAGATAAGTACAGACGTCTCCGTACCAATCCACGAGACTCTAATAAACCAGCTTGTGATTCATGACTCCTATGAACCTAGAGCTCTAATACCAACTTGTCACGACCCGAGTTCACCCTCTGTGAACTATCGTGACGGCACCTAGTCTCTACGACTAGGTAAGCCTAGCAATTTTCGGAAAAAGGAAACGAAAGATAAACCTAGCCAATAACTGCGGAATAAACATAAATAAAACATTTAGGATGCCGCTCGGCATATAAAATATAAACTCTAAAACTGAATCAACTCCCAAAACCCGGAATCTCATGAAATCACAAGCTATGGAAACTACAAAGTGTTCTAACCCTAGAATGTCTAATCAAAAGTAAGTACATGAAGTCTAAAGCTAAAGGGAAGAATAGAGAGGGACTCTTGGATCTGCGGACGCGACAGATATACCTCGAAGTCTCTGATATAGACTACCTCACTGGTAAAACGACTGAGCAGTAGAACCCGGATCTGCACACGAAAAATATGTGTAGGAAAGGCATGGGTACACCACAGCGGTACCTAGTAAGTGCCAAGCCTAACCTTGGTCGAGTAGTGACGAGGAAGGTCACGACCCTACTGGTTTTATATATATATATATATATATATATATATATATATATATATATATATATATATATATATATATATAACAAGGCAAGCAATATGATTAAAGTACTAACAATCGATAAAGAATAGAAGCACGGAAAGAATATAACTCAGTACACAGAATAGCAACAGGAGGATCTACCAGGATATCGTCCTGTAGTCCCAAACGTAAATGTGCAGGGGAATCTACCGGAATACCGATCCGTAGTCCCAAAGTAAATATCCAGTACAGGGAAATCTACCGGGTGCTGTCCCGTAGTTCCAAATATAAATGTGCAGGGGGATCTACCGGAATACCAATCCGTAGTCCCAAAGTAAATATCTTGTACATGGGAATCTACCGGGTCCTGTCCCATAGTTCCAAATATAAATATGCAGGGGGATCTAGCAGGATATCGCCCATATTCTCAAAGTAAACACACAATAGCATCACGAAGAATATTCAATTCTATCCAATTTCATACCAAGGAAAAACAAATGTTTCTAACCTAGCATACTGCACAGAATTCAAATAAAGCAATTTGAGTAAGTAAAGCAATTAAATTATTTATACATGCTTCCCTAGACTAACAGTAGGTTTCAATTGTAAGTAGTGTACAACAAGGAAGAAAAACACAATTATAGTTACTTAATGAAAACAGGATTTTCAACAATTAGCACATGTACGCACTCGTCACCTCAAGTACAAGGCATTTCATATATCAACAATACCAAATCCTAAGGGGAGTTACCCCACACAAGGTTAGGCAGGCCACTTACCTCGAACCAGCTCAATCAACTCGAAATCGCGTTCTTGCCACGAGCACCCGACTCCAAATGGCCCAAATCTATTCAAATTAATTGCATAATGTAAACATAACTTCAAGTAGCTAATTCAACTAATAAATTCGAAGCAAACACGCGAAATTTGTAAAATCGCCCAAAAAGTCCCCCGGGCCCACATCTCAGAATTGGGTAAAATTTACAAATTCAGAACCCCCAATCACTCACGAACACACTCAACAAAAATCACCAAGATCCAACGTCAAAATCCCACTCAAAACTCGAATTTTCAATTGGGGAAACCTTCTCCCATTTTCCAAACATTTACCCCCAATTTCCTTAATTAGAAGAGGAAAACAACAATAGATTATAGTTCTAGGATCAAAATTAAGATATAAAACGTTACCCAATGCTTCACCTTCAAAACCCCTCGAGAAATCGCCCTAAACCGAGCTCCAAATCATTTTTTCCAAGTTTTGAGTTCAAACCCTCGTTTCTTCCCTTTTTCTGACCAGTGAATCTGCTTCTGCAACCATGGGACCGCACCTGCAGTCTCGGTTCTGCGGAAAATAAGCCGCACCTACGACTTTTCATTAAAACCCAGTCTTCCGCACCAGCACTCCCAGACTCGCAGATGCGTTCCGCTTCTGTGGTCCTTGGGCCGCATTTGCGACCAACACTGCTCAAGCCTTAGCCTAAACCAGCGATCCTCCTACCGCTTCTGCGGTGCCGCACCTGGGGTCCCATACACCAGGTGCGATTATGACAGGTTCAGCCAACTTCAAATTTTTCCTAAGTCAAATTCAACTTCCGTTAAGCACCCAAAACTCAGCCGAGGCCCCCCGGGACCTCAACCAAAAATGCCAACAAGTCACATAACACTATTCAAACTTTTACCAACCCTCGGAACACTTACAACAACACCAGAACACCAAATCACCCCCGGATTCAAGCCTAAGGATTCCAAAACTTCCAAATTCTACTTTTGATCAAAAAGTCTATCAAACCTCGTTCAAATGACCAAATTTTGCACACATGTCACATTCAACATTACAAAGCTACTCCAACTCTCGAAATCAGATTTCGACCCCGATAACGAAATTTCACTATCGAACCAGAAACTTCCAATTTTCAACTTTCGGCATTTCAGGCCTAAATAAGCTACGGGCCTTCGAAACATAATCTGAACACGCCCCTAAGACCCAGATTACCCAACGGAGCTAACAAAATCGACGGAATTCTTTCCGAGTCCAAATTCTAAAGCTTAAGCTCTTATTTAGGGACTAAGTGTCCCAAAACACTCCGAAACTCAAAACGAATCATCCCAACAACTCACAATAGCATAATCAAACACGGGGAATGCAGTTAATAGGGAAACGGGGCATTAATTCATAAAACGACCGGCTGGGTCGTTACAGTCATAGGAATTCTCGACATCGTAGACAAGCTTATCCATCTTTTCAGTCATAGAATTAAATGCCCCAGTCCCTTGTCTCCATGTAGCTCCTATATCCATTTTGAGCTTAGCCACATCTGTACCTGTCTCCTTAGTGACTTCCCTGATCTTATCTACCTATTCCTTCATCTCAACTACTAGTTGTTTTACCTATTCTAAATATTTCCACATATGCTGAAGATTTTGAGAGGCAGTCGACTGAGATGCTGGTTGTTCAATTTGAGCTTCAACAAGCAAGGAATACTTTCAACTTTGGCACGCTTAACCCATCCATATTTACCCAAGGTGTACCCCATCATTGAAAATGCTGTCTTATCATAAGTGCTGAAAATGTGCTTGGGTATAAAGGGTGCCAAGTCTACCTTCATAACTTCGAGAATGTGTGAGATGAGCAGACCATACGGTAAACAAGCAGCGGAGGAAAATATGTCCCTAATACTTTCAAGCATGTATTGGCGAATCCTTACAAACCGATCCAGTCTTTTATTATTAGCAAGACAGTAAAAGACAAAAAACATCTCTAGTGGATAAAGAGCTAAGAGATAGTAGCAATCATGCGGGCCAAGACATGATGTTCAAACTTTGGGTTCTTGGGGCCAATATCAGGAGGTTATCAGATAAAAAGATTGTGGCTTCTTCAAACGATACTTCAAAATCCTTTGGCCAAGAATTTTGTACAAAAACATCAAACCCACTAAACTTAGCAGAGAAAATATTTTCAAATTGATAAGAGTCGAGAACTATTCTAGTGCCTAGCACCATAGATTCCAAATCATCTTTGTCATTCACAAACAGGTTTGCATAAAACATCCTCACAGATTCCTCATAAATAGAGTTACCAACAGTGTCAAACAGAGAAGAAAGATGCTGAAAATCAAATATAGAGGTCACATCACAGTGCAGATTTTTCATGAGAGAAAGACTTGCAGAGTGTCCATAAGCCATATATTTTGACTTGAAGAACTCGAACCTTGCTTTTCACTCGGGCCATAAAAGATAAACTTGTCCTCAGGTCTGAATTCAGTGTTCTCTACCTTTCCTTTCTTGCATGCAGACTTTTTGGGGGTTTGCACCATAGGTCTTTTGCCTGCCTTTTTCTGGCTAATGGGAGGATTTGCGGAAGATTCTCTCATTATATGTTTTGAGGAAATCTGAGTCAATGGACGACTCCAAGTCTACAGGTTCTTCAGGATTGAGGGTTTTTTGAAACCTTCGGCTTCATCTGGTTGCAGTGGATGAAGAGAGGTTTCTTTTGGCCATGGTGAGAAGGTTGGTTTTGATAGGAATGGAGAGAGTAACAGGGTCAGAAGGGTTTTTATCGTTACTTTTGGGAGGAACGAAGGTCGCCTTAGTTAAAGGAAAAGGCTGGTTTAGAAGGAAGTGATGCTTCTAAAGTGACTGATCGACGGTACTGATGGAGAGGCAATTATTACACCTACACGAAAATTAATTAGCCCACACATACTTAAGGAAATAAAATAACTTAGAACACGATAAAAAGATTTGTTTTACAAATTTGGCAAAATGCCAATCTTTTTCCCGAGAAAACAAAATCTTTCTTCCAAAAGTGGGGTTTTTGAAAATATCGGCAAGTTGAGACTCATTACTAATAAATTCTAACACAATATCACCTTTAGAAACATGATCACAGATAAAATGATGCTTAATTTCTATATGTTTTGCTCTAGAATGATGCACAGAATCTTTTGATAAGCAAATAGCACTGGTATTATCATAAAATATAGGAGTAGAAGTAAGAGATAAATCATAGTCGAAAAGTTGATGCATAATCCATAGAACTTGTGTACAACAACTTCCGACAGCTAAATATTCTGCTTCAGTCGTTGATAGGACAACACAATTTTATTTCTTGCTATGCCAAGACACTAATGCATTTCCCAAGAGTTGACACGTCCCACTAGTGCTTTTCATATCAGTCTTGTCACCTGCAAAATCTGCATCTGAAAAACCATTTAAAGTAAAATTGTTAGAACGATCATACCATAATCCTAGATCAGAAGTACCAATAAAAATCTAATAATTCGTTTAACAACAATGAGATGGTATTCCTTAAGAGCCGACTAAAATCTTGCACACTTGCATACACTGAACATGATATCTGGTCTACTAGCAGTGAGATACAATAGGTATCCAATCATCCCTCTGTACATGGTTTCATCAACCTTTTTTCCATTGCTGTCTTGATCGAGCATTGTTGTTGGACTCATTGGAGTACTGATTGACTTTGCATTTTCCATGCCAAACTTTTTGATAAGCTCCTTAGTGTAATTGGTTTGGCTAATGAAAATTCCTTTAGGAGACTGTTTGATTTGAAGTGCGAGAAAGAATGTTAGTTCTCCCATCATGCTCATTTCGAATTCTCATTTCATGGAAAGAGCAAGTTCTTCACATAAAATTGAGTTAGGACTACCAAAAATAATGTCATCAACATAAACGTGAGTAATAAGATTACCTGAACTAGAATGCTTAATAAATAGAGTTATATCGATATTACCTCTTTTGAACCCTTGATTTAAAAAAAGAACTTAACCTTTGATACCAGGCACGCGGAGCTTGTTTGAGACCATACGAAGCTTTAGTCAGCTTGTATAAGTGATCAGGAAATGTGGCGTTTGCAAATCCTGGTGGTTGCTTCACATATACTTCTTCAAAGATATAGCCATTTAGGAATGCACTTTTAACATTCATTTGAAACAGCTTGAATCCTTTGTGAGCAGTGAAAGCAAGTAATATTCGAATGAATTCGAGTCTTGCTACAGGAGCAAAGATTTCATCATAGTCAATTCCTTCTTGCTAGGAGTATCCTTGAGCAACCATTCTTGCTTTATTTCGAACCACTTGACCAGATTCATTCAATTTGTTTCTAAATACCCATTTAGTTCCAATGATGGAGGAGTTTGAAGATCTTGGAACCAATTCCCATACTTTATTTTTTTCAAAATGATCTAGCTCCTCTTTCATAGCACTTATCCAGTGAGTATCTTTCTGAGCTTCATCCTCTTTCTTTGGCTCAAGTTGAGAAATAAGAGCTACATGAGATTTGTACTTTTGAGATCTTCTGTAGTGATTCCTTCCTGTGGATCTCCTATAATGTGAGGATAGCCAAGTTCACATTTCCATTCATTTGGAGTGTTTGAGGGAGGATCTCTTTCCACTTTAGTCGATTGATCTGTTTGAGATGTTTCGTAAATTTCTACAGACTCTTCAACTGGTTGAGTTTGCTGATCAGCTGACTCACTTTGATGATCCTTTCCTGTAATGATAGATTTAGAGGCAAAGGGAATTTCCTCATCTTCATGAAGTTTTTCAATCCTTGGGCGAGGGTTAGTATCAACAAAAACAACATGAATTGATTCTTCAATGCAAAGCGTTCTTTTATTATAAACTCTATATGCTCTACTTGAAAGAGAGTAACCAATAAATATATCTTCATCACTTTTAGGATCGAACTTACCTAAATTGTCCTTTCCATTATTGTGAATAAAGCGTTTGCATCCAAAAGGGTGAAAATAGCTAATGTTGGGCTTCTTACCTTTCCACAGTTCATACGGTGTCTTTTTGAGGATTGGTCGAATCATACACATTGATGATATGGCATGTTGTGCTTACTGCTTCTGCCCAGAAATGGTGAGGTAGAGAGTTTTCTAGAATCATGATTCTTGCCATGTCCTGTAGGGTTCTATTTTTATTTTCTACTACTCTATTTTGTTGCAGAGATCTTGGTGAAGAGAAGTTGTGAGAGATTCCTTAATCGTTGCAAAAGTTTTCAAAAGCTCTGCTTTCAAATTCTCCTCTATGATCACTTCTGATGGAAGAGATGTAGTAACCCTTTTCTCGTTGAACCTTCTTACATAAAACTTCAAAATTCTTTAGAGCATCATCTTTATGACTTAAAAACATAACCCAGGTAAATCTAGAGAAATCATTCACAATAACAAAAGCATATTTCCTACCACCTATGCTAACAATTCTTGTTGGACCAAATAAATCCATATGCAATAGTTGGAGAAGGTTTGAGGTGGAAACGAAATTCTTGACTTTGAAAGATGAGCGAGTTTGTTTTCCTAGTTGACATGCATCACAAATATGATCCTTTGAAAAATCTAGGTTTGGAAGTCCAATAACGAGATCATGTTTAGTAAGCTTTTGAATAGTATGCATGCTGGCATGACCAAGTTTTCTATGCCAGACCGAGGGATCATCAATTATGGAAGCAAGACAAATTTGATCCCCAAGATCATCTAAGTTGCTAATAGTGTAGACATTTCTATCTCTATTACCTAGAAGAATGACTTTACCTGATTCATCTTCTATAAGCCAACCGTGTTTCTTAAAATGAACCTCGTAGTCATTGTCACATAGTTGACTAATGCTGAGAAGATTGTAGCCGAGTTCATCAACCAGGTAGACTTCATCTACATCACATGTTGAGCTCAGAGGAACTTTACCAACACCAATTACATTTCCTTTGGATTTGTCTCCAAATGTGACTGTTCCTCCATCTAGTTTGGTGACTGTCTTGAAATTTTATTTGTCACCAGTCATATGTCTGGAACACGTGCTATGGAGATACCATTTTCCTTTTCGATTCTTCTTGCGGTGTTCCTGCAAAAAAATATTACTTATTTTTAGGTACCCAAGCTTGCTTGGGTCCTGAATGGTTAGAATGCTGAGTGTTAGTTTGATTTGAAGATTTAGGTCGCCAGACCCATCTCCTATAATCCTTGAACCTGCAGCGATTTGAGGTGTGACCCCTTTTACCACAATAAAAACAAGATGGACTAATAGAATTTTCGGAGTCCTTTTCTACTTTGATTCTGTTCCTACATTGGTTAGTACTATGGCCATTTTTACCATAAAAGGAACATGCATAAAATTCTTCTGTTTGTGATGAACAGTCTGATTAAATTTGACGGAACTATGACTAGTGGATTGAAGTTGAAGTTCATTGACTCCTTCCTGTAGCATATCACGTTGAATTTCACAAACTTCTAGCTTCAGGGCCCACTCTTTCTTTTCTCTTAAAATCTTTCTGAGTTCATTTAGAACTCTTTCAATATTTGCAAGAGCAATATAAACAAAATTCTTGAAGTTCATAACAATTAGGGCAATTGGGGTGACGTACCTCACTAGTTCCCTCGTCTGCCATGAGACCAAGTTGATCTGAGTCTTCTTCTTCATCTGCTCCTCTGTTTCCTGAGAATCCACGTTCTCCTGATTCATCATTGCTATCATCTTCTATGGCCATGAAGCACATATTTACAATTTCTTCATGATCAGACTCTTCTTCATCACTCCAGGCCCCAAAAGACTTCTTCCTTTAAAGGTTCCTGCTCAGCTTCTTCTTGAGTTCTGGACAGTCAGCTTGAATGTGTCCGTTTTTTCTACATTCGTAGCATCTTCAATCATTTTCATTGTTTATTCTTCCCTTTCTGAAGTTTGGTTTACCTCTTCTACTATTTCTATTTTTCTTCATCATGCTGGTTACAACTTGAGACATCATGGCTATATTTTCATCCTGTTCTCCTTCTTCCTCTTCTTCTTCATATTATGGTTTAGCCACAGTTGCTTTGAAGGCAACTGTTTTTTTTCTTTTCTAGTTGAATCTGTCTATCCAAGTAAGTTTTCTCAAAAGCTATTAAGTCACCTATGAGTTCATCATAGGACATTTTGCCAAGATCCTGACATTTGAGAGCGATGGCCTTTGGCTGCCAAATCGTAGGTAGACTTCTAAGAATCTTTCTGACATGTTCTTCGCTTTTTATTGTTCTACCAAAAAATTTGAGATCTCCAAGAATTTTGGTGAACCTGGAGAACATTTTTAGCACATTCTCTGTCCTTCATTTGAAATATCTCATACTTATGAACCAAGAGATTTATCCTTGTTTCTTTTACCTTGTTGGTCCCTTCATATGTGACTTCCAATTTGTCCCACATTTCCTTAGCAGTTTCACAGCTTGAGATCTTTTCATACTCTTCACCACTGATAGCATTTCTTTGGCATTCACAGTTATGACAACATCTTGCTCATCAATATATTCATCCAAATCAAGTGGATCAGTGGATACTATTACTTGACCATTATCATCTTTCTTTGGGGGAATTGGAAGATTTCCTTTTTTGATCACCCTCCAGACTTTGATGTCATATGACATGGTGGATGTTTTCATACGCACTTTCCAATGAGAGAAGTGTCATCCATTGAACTACGGTGATCGAACTTGAGAGGTTCCCTCTTGAAATAGTGCACCAACAATTGTGTTTGATCCCATGAGTCTTTCTGGAATTTGTTGGTATGTTCGGACGGGGTCCCGAGGGGCTCGGGCGTGTTCTGATCAATTCCGGACCATTTTCCTCCATGTTTGTGTTGCTGGTTTATGTTGTTGCTTAGTGTCCTTCACGATCGCAAGGGGCTGGATGCGATCGCGTAGAGAAATTTAAGCCTAAGCTACTTTTATCTCTTCACGTTTCACGTAGTAAGTAGGGTCGGTGTTCG
>NC_031998.1:2186637-2298426 GCF_001879085.1 Nicotiana attenuata
GCTTTGGATTAAGGTTGAAGGTAAAAGATAAGATGCGTTCTCGCATCGTCCAACTTTTTATCACTTACATCTTGGAAGTGTTGTTATACTCTATAACACATTGAAGGAAAATTAGAAATGAGATTCCTTATCATACTTATAAGAATTACTCATAAATGAAAACAAAAAAAAGTTGTAGTGTTTGGTTGTATAGCAGTTATTCGCAAAATGTTGAAATTACTTTTCCTAAACAAGTTCCGATTTTTTAGAAACAAATGCAACCTCAACCTTCCTCGGCCTTATATAAGAATATCATGCGGATGTTCCCCTACTTAGATCCACCGTTATGAGTTTTTCGAGAAAGATGTGTGTATGAGTTGGCCGAGAAATTCATAGCAAAGTTCTTCTCGACGGGACATATGGTGATGCTAAGAGATGAGATCCTTGCTTTTAAACAAGAGCCAAATGAACTGCTTCATGAGATTTGGGAAAGGTATCGGAAGATGGTTAAAGAATGTCCGAACAATGACATGACCTAAGCCATGATCCAACAAACATTCTACCGTGGCATTAACACTACCAACCAATGCGTAGTTAACCAACTAGTCAGGGGGAACTTCATGAACACTCCTTATGCTGAGGCGTGTGAAATACTTGATAAGATGGCGGATACTTCTTCGGCGTGGTCGAGCTAATGTGCCACAAGGTGATCCCAATGTCATTCACCTACACAAGGAGCTCCATGACCACGGCCAAGCAATAGCCGAGTTAACTACTATAATGAACCAATTGGCCAATACTCAGTTGCAACAAGTTCAAGGGCCAAAACAAGTGAATGCCATGGAAGGGGTGAATATGATGGTCAACAAGAGGAGGCAACGAGGTCGACAAGTTCAAGAAAATCTAGATCAATTTGAGCAAAGTGGTAGTGGTTACAATCAAGATGATCAAAGTGAAGAGGTTCAATATGTGAACAACTACCAAAGTCAACGGGGCAATGCTCCGAATCAACAACAATGAAGATCCCAAGGGAATTAGGGAAATCAAAAACAACAAGGAAATTGGAATAGTGGCAACAACAACAACCAAAGCAATTGGGGGAACAATAACAAGCAAAACTGGGGTAACCAAGGAAACCAAGGCAATTGGGGTGGAACAATAATAGCAATTGGGGAGGCAATAACAACCAAGGGGGTTGGAATAACAATAATCAGGGGAATCTGGGGCCGGGCTTTCAAAGGCCTCCGATGTATCAACAACCAAACAACACGCCTCCATATCTATCACAAGGTCCTAGCTCTTCCAATAATGCGATGGGACGGATAGAGACAATGTTTGAGCAAATGATGAAGAAAAACCCCGACTCCGATGCCCAATTGGCCTCCCACAACACTTCCTATCCGCAACTTGGAAGTCCAACTTGGCCAAATTTCTCACGCTTTGAATACTCACCCTAAGGGGGAACTACCAAGTGACACGGTAGTAAACCCGAAGGGTGGGAACAATACGGGCCATGCTATGGCGGTGACTACAAGAAGTGGTAGAGGTGGAGTTGCTAGTACCTCTAATCCAAGAAAGAATATGAGTGACGATGTATTGGTGCAAGATGATGATGAGCCAAGCAATGATGTGCAAGTGAGTGATGAGAATGTGAATGAAGAAGTGAGGATAGACATTGATGACAACGTGGAGGAGAGACATAATGATGTGAACCCGTCTAGGGAACACGTGATAGACATACCGGAAACGGTAGTGCCCAAAGCCAAGGCTCATTTGCCAAGGCCTCCTCCACCTTATCGTCAAAGGCTTTAAAAAAAACAATGAGAACCAGTTCATGAAATTTATTGATATGATGCAAAGTTTGTCCATAAATGTGCCTTTGGTTGAAGCTCTAGAACGAATGCCAGGATATGCCAAGTTCATGAAGGAGTTGGTAACAAAGAAGAGATCAATGAACTGTGAAACAATCAAAATGACACACCAAGGCTATTGTGCATTCCATGGCTCCAAAGTTAGAAGACACCGGTGCCTTTAGAATCCCATGCACTATTGGTAGTGCGAATTTCGCCAAAGCTTTGTGTGACTTGGGGGCAAGCATTAACTTGATGCCATATTCCGTGTTCAAGACATTGGGGATTGGTCAACCAAGGCCCATATCCATGAGGTTGCAAATGGCGGATAGGACAATGAAGAGGCCATTGGGGATAATTGATGATGTGCTAGTTCGGGTCGACAAGTTCATGCTTCCCGCAGATTTTGTGATACTTGACTGCGAGGTTTACTATGAGGTGCCGATCATATTGGGGAGAACTTTCCTAGCTACAAGGAAGGCCTTAGTTGATGTGGAAGCAGGGGAGACCACCTTCCGGGTGGGTGATGAAAAAGTTGTGTTCCATGTCTGCAAGTCAATGAGGCATCCCAATAGCAACGAAGTATGTCCATTTCTGGATCTTGTGGCCGAAGTGATTGTTGATGACCAAGTGTTGTGATTAATGTGGAAGACCCTTTGGAAGCTGTGTTGTTGAACCATGATGTGACTGAGGATGGAAGCTTGGTGGAATATGTCAATGCTTTGCAAGGAATTGGTTCATATACATATGAGCCCCGGAAACTTTACTTGGACCTTGAGAACCGGAAGACTCCACCAACAAAGCCCTCAATCGAGGAGCCTCCTATATTGGAGTTGAAGCCTTTGCCTTCAAACCTCGGGTATGAGTTCTTAGGCCCTTGTTCCACTTTACCTGTTATTCTTTCCTCGTGCTTACCTAACGTGCAGGTAGATGCCACCCTTGTGGTGCTCCAAAGGAGGAAAAAGGCAATAGGTTGGACATTGGCGGACATTCGGGGTATATGCCTCGACTTTTGCATGAATAAAATCACATTGGAGGATGAAGCCAAACCCTCTATGGAACATCAAACAAGGTTGAATGAGTCCATGCAAGAGGTTGTCAAGAAAGAGGTTATCAAGTGGTTGGATGTTGGGGTTGTCCACCCCATTTCTGATAGTTCATGGACTTCACCTATAACGACCCGATCGGTCGTTTTGAGCATTTGCACTTCACTCGCCAGTACTCGGGCATGACTAGCCCCGTATGATGTAATATGACTTACATAAATCGTCGGTTTTGGTTTTCAGGTTAATCGGAACAGATATGGAAGAATGATTCTCAGCTTGAAGCTTTAAATTTGAAAGGTTTGACCAAGGATTGACTTTTTAGTATACGATCTCGAATTTGGATTTTTATGATTTGCGTAGCTCCGTTAGGAGATTTTGGACTTGGGAGCGCGTCCCGAATGTGATTTGGAGGTCCGTGGTAGAATTAGGCTTGAATTGGCGAAATTAGAAATTTGGCGTTTCTCGATCGACAGTGGAAATCTTGATATCAGGGTTGGAAAGGAATTTTGGAAATTGGAATAGGTCTGTTGTGTCATTTGTGATGTGTGTGCAAAATTTTAGGTCATTCGGACGAGGTTTGATAGGTTTCGGCATCGTTTGCGAAATTCGGAAGTTTGGAAATCCTTAGGCTTGAGTCCGAGGGTGATTTGGTGTTTTGTTATTGTTTTTAGTGTTTTGAAGGTTTGAATAAGCTTGAATGGTGTTATGTGACTTGTTGGCATGTTTGTTTGAGGTCCCGAGGGCCCCGGGATGAATTTGGGTGGTTGACAGAAAGATTGGCATTGAGTTGGTGGTGCTGAAAATTTGTTGCTTCTGTCATATCCGCACCTACGAATTAGGGACCGTAGGTGCGAGGTCGCATGTGCGAGCTAGGAGTCGCTGATACGGATGCTGTAGAGTTTGGTCCGTTTCGCAGAAGCGGAAGATGAGTCGCAGGTGCGCACCGCAGGTGCGATGGTGTGATCGCAGATGCGGAAAGTGGTTGGGTTCCGCACCTGCGATGGAAATTCCGCAGGTGCGGTGCCGCGGAAGTGCATATTTGACAGCAGGTACGGTTTTGCTTGGCAGAAAGCCCCAGCTCGAGGTTCGTTCTTCATTTTTTGATTTGGGCTTGAGGAACTCGGGAGAGGTGATTTTTCAAGGGATTTGAATGAGCAACATTGGGGTAAGTGATTCTAACCTATAATGGTTTAAATTTCATGAATCTATGATTTTATTCATCGTCTAATTGAGAAGTTGGACTAGAAATTTAGGGATTGAAATTGGAGAGTGGATTTTGAGAATTTGAGTGACCAAGTGAGGTCGGATTTTGATAAATTTCGTATGTTTGGACTCAGGAGTGAAGGGGTATTCAAGTTTTGTAATTTGTCGAATTCCAAGACGTGGGCCCGAGGGTCGGGTTCGGGCTATTCTGGGAATTTGGATTTAATTTGATAATTATCGCATGGGCTTTGTTCCTTTAGCATGTATTGATGATATGATTCCTATTTTGGATAGATTCTGGGCGATTTGAGGCCGAGTCGAGCGATAAGGGCATCGCAGAATAGATTTTCGTCTGGTTTGAGATAAGTAATGATTGTAAATCTAGTCCTGAAGGTATGAAACCCTAGAATTTCATACTATTTGATAAATGAGGTGACACACATGCTAGGTGACGGGCGTGTGGGCGTGCACCAGTAGGGATTGTGACTTAGTCCGTCTCGTGGCGACTGTAAAGTTGCATATCTTGATAAACTCTATGTGATATCTATGTGTTTTAGAAATGATTCTGTTAACATGGGATGAATGCCATGTTTGGGGCCTTGTGCCGTACTGTTTGGACCCTCAGGGGTACTTTACTACTATCCTCACACTGTTTTGATTCGAAAGCATATCCTCAGTCCTGCTTTTTACCTGTTTATTGTTTGATTCAGTCTCATTACTCTATTTTTAAATATATGAAAGTTGTTTGGGCTGAGTTCCCTGATTTTTCACTGAAATGCCCGAGTGGCTTGTGAGGTTGATGACTGAGAGAGGCTAAGGGCCTAATGGTGAGGATTATATAATTATGGATAGGGCTGCATGCCGCGGCGATATATGTATGTATATGGATCGGGCTGCATGCCGGAGCGATATATGGATCGGGCTGCACGCCGCAGCGATAGTGGGTCGGACTGCACGGCGCGGCGATATAGCGCTTAGGCTATAGGAGCCCCTCCAGAGTTTGCACACCCCCACTGAGGGCAGTCGACTATATATTTATGGATCGAGCTGCACACCGCAGCGGTTATTATAAGGTACTTATTGCGCGTGAGTGCTGACTGATGAGAGTTGAGTCACGAGTGACTTAGAGGCTTGCCCGAAGGGCTATATATATATATGAGTGTTACTTTGCCCGAGGGGCTTGATTTTATGAGACTGTTTTCACTCTTCTTTTACACTGAGCGTCTAATGAAAATGTTGAATAAAATTTTTAAATAACCTTCACTAAAACTGGAGTTTTTACGAGATGTTCGAAATTTATATACTGATTTGATCTTGTTATTCCCACTGAGATTTTTATGGTATGAGATGTATATGATTTTTTTAAATGCTCGTCACTGCACTCAGCTTTTATTTATAACTATTACTTACTGAGTTGGTGTAGCTGAGGGTCTATCGGAAACAGCCTCTTTGCCCTATCGGGGAAGGGGTAAGGTCTGCGTACACATTACCCTCCCCAGACCCCACTATGTGGGATTTTACTAGGTAGTTGGTGTTGTTGTTGTAGGCGTACTCACATTACTCCCTGCACCTTGTGTGCAGATTCAGGTATTTTTGAGCCCAGTAGCGGGTGTTGATTAGTTAGTGGCAGGTTCATCTGAGTTAGCAAGGTGCCTGGCGATCGCAGCCATGTTTTCCTCCCTCCTTATTCTCCCTTAGTTGTATTTAGTGATTTTTTCCCGGTTATGTTAGTCATGATGTAGTTAGACGGTTGTAGTAGATGCTCATCACTAGTGACACCCCGATGTCGGGCTTTCTTTCAGCACTGTTGTTTTTTTTAAACACTTTATAAAGGTTTATTGTTACAAAGTTTTGATTTTATCCTAAGAATGAAAATATTGATTGGTTTTGGAATTGTGACGGCTGGCCTAGTTCCATTATAGGCTCCATCACGACCAGGTTGGTTTTGGGGTCGTGACAAGTTGGTATCAGAGCCTAGGTTAGTATGTCTCACGAGTCATGAGCAGGTTTAGTAAAGTCTCGCGGATCAGTACGGAGACGTCTGTATCTATCTTCGAAAGGATGCAGAACCTTTAGGAAAATTCCACATTCTTGAATTCTTATCGTGCGACGTTGATTCAGCTTGAATTGTAACTCTTGAAATCCCTTCCACGCGTTCGTATGCGCGCATGAGCGCTCGATATCAGTTGTGCATCGACGGCTTGTGATCCCCTTAACGAGGGGAGAGATATGATTTCTGTGTGTTGATGTTGCACCAGTCTGGAGGACTTGAGGCCGGGCTTTTCCTGTAGCTTGAGCATTGAGGTGTTGGTTGTGTGAGCACGCGCTTGTAGCGAGTTCTCTTTTACCAGTGGGTTATATGTGTTGCAATTTGGGTTTGGATCGCTTATGATTATGGGCTTGAATGTTACAAGGGTGACGCGAGATTCGCAGATGATTTGAAATACTAGATGGTTTGTGTTACACGAGCTTATGAAAGATATAGTTTAATTCACTATGGCAGTATGGCAGAATTAGAGCATGGGTATCGTGAGTTATTGTGTGATTTGATCTATGGCTTTGAGCCAAGTGGGGGAGTCTATTAGTGATCAGTTGATTGCACGGTTATGTGTTGTATGGGTTTCAGTTTGAGGTGTACTTGTGGATCGATTATGACTTGCAGGGGTAAAGATCGAGGATGACTCGAGTAAAGGAAATTCTGGATAAGGGTTGTGTTATGCTTTATGTGTATATGAAAGACGTTGGATGAATTAGTTATTATTATAAGGGATGTAACGGGTATGGAGTAGGGTATCACTCGGCTTCTTAGAAGGATGGGTTACTTCCTGGGGTGTTGGAGTGCTAATGGAGCACAGGTCGTTCGGTTCGTCTGATCAGTCTAATTGAGGTTTGAGCAGAGTAGATGACTCTCGAGAATGTTTTGATGGATTCAAGATTTATAGGTAGCAGTTGGGAGTTCTGCAGGATGTGTATTTGGCTAGAAACTGAGAATTACATTGAAAGGCGTCAAGATTTGTGGTATTTCTATATTGTAGTGGATCCTACATTTCAGTTTCAGGAAAGGGAAAGAATAGCTTAAATTCATAGGGAGTCTCTTCAGCGTAAGTAATTGAGTTGTGGTGTTTTTGGTATGATTTAGAGAACATTCGACGGCTTATGAGCTTTAGGGCGGTGTGGTTTTGGTGCTAGGGTCTCGCCTGGTGAGTTTTGGTTGAGAATTTTTGTATTGTGGCAAGAAGAAAAATCAATTTGAAAGTAATTCAGACGGAACTCGGATAGGTAGGACAGCTTGGTAGTAGGTTGGATCGGCATGGCAATGGGTATGATTAGTTCTTTGGGTGTTTATGAGGTAAGGAATTTCTACAGATATTCCGTGGCAATGCTCTTGGGTTATTGGTGGCCTGTGTAGCTTGGTTGAGTTAGAAGGATTCAGTCCTGACGGTTTGGTTTTGTGCAAATGGAATTTGGAGAGCTCTTGATGGTTTCTACCACGGTTAGAGAGGTATATCTTCTACTGGCGTGAGGAGCACGTGATGTATAGTGATTTTCTTCTAGATGGGATCAAATAGAAAGTTCTTGGCTAGTTAAGTACGTAGTTGCTTGTGACTCGGAGCGGATTATGAAGTTCTCATATTTATCATAGGATGGCATAGTATATACGGTATGTTGTGTATGGTTGAGATTTGCATGTATAAGGTCATGATTCAGTTATGGAAGGAAGGTCACAAATTCTTAGGCAGCATGGACGGCTTCAGATGACTAGGTAAATGATATTAGTGATTGGCGTGGCTTGATGATGGTATACATTTTAGAAAGGGGCAATGTGTTCGAGTTAAGGATACTTCATTAGTATTGCGGCACTCTCTTGTTTGATCGACGGTTGATATTCGAGGTTGCTTGGTGGCACAGAAGAATTTTAGGAGTATCCCTTGAGGAATGATTGAGTATCAAAGGTATGTGAGATGTTCGGTGGTGGAGTTGGGATCGGATATAGTGATTCGGGTGCTTTATGGATTTGGAGACTGGGAGTTCTCGTAAACAGGTCATGTCGTGGTTGTGGACCGCGTATATCGTTCTTGTGTGGTGGCTATTGGGGGTTGGAGACCCGAGTGGATCTTTGTTGTTTAGTATGGTAGATTTTGATGTGATATTGGGTATGGACTGGTTGTCTCCGTATCGTGTTATTCTGGACAGTTACGCTAAGACGGCGACCTTGGCTATGCCGGGGATGCCAAAGGTTGAGTGGCGAGGTTTGACGGGTTATGTTCTCAGTAGAGTGATTTCATTTTTGAAGACCCATCGGATGGTTGGGAATGGGTTGTCTTTCTTATTTAGCTTTCGTGAGGGTTGTCAGTGCAGAGACTCCCACCATTGATTCAGTTCCGGTGGTGAGGATTTTTCCGGGTGAGTTTCCTCCAGACCTGTCGGGTATGCCGCCGGACAAGTTTATTGATTTTGGTATTGATTTGGTACCGGCCACTCAGCACATTTCTATTCCACCGTATCGTAGGGCACCCGCGGAGTTAAAGGAGTTGTAGGAGCAGCTTCAGAAACTCCTTGATAAGAGGTTCTGAGTAGGCTAGTATGGATGTGTGTTCTGCATCGAGCCGGCTTTGTTGACCCCGAATTGCTATTGCTGAGGGATGTGCCATTCGTTTGTCATTGAGCTTATTTGCGTTTTAGAGTGATCTATGAGTTACCTTTCCGTGTGGCGAGGAGTTGTGATTCGTTGATTTTATGCACAAATGATATGGTTCTATTTGGGCTTCATGGGCGGAGTTGGAGTGAGACGGGTATCTGGATGTTGCATGATTTATTGCGCATTGGATATGTTCTTTCAGGCTGGTATGGCATTGCGACATTTACTTCTCCGTGGTTATAGTGATTTACTTTTGGTACTAAACACCAATTTGCGCGTGATTGTTGATTTTGAGCATGATGACTTGAGGTGTTTGGATGGGGTCGCACATTGCAGCGAAGTTATGTGGAGGTATGATCCTTCGGGTTAGGTTCGTGTGTCTGGTTCCACGATGTGTGATGGGTTCTTAGCATTGTGTTGTGGTGGTACTGGTGAGCTTGCGTACAGCTCTCTCATTTGAGTCATATTTTTCCATGATTTGAGTACATTTGGACTGTTTCTTATTGGTGCGCGGGTCGCACAAGTTGTGGTTTTAGATTGTATCGATGTGTCATGTCACTAGAGTAGTTATGTTGGATGAGATGAGGTCATTGGGATCTAGAATGACTACTATCGGATTCGATTCTAGCATCTTGGGAAGATAATATCGAGATTCGGCTTAGAAAATTTACTATGGTCCTTGCCGAAGGAGAGGGAGCTCCACAACTGGTTGATCTGAGGAATGGTTATGACCTTCTGCGTGTTTCTTTCATCATCGGCAGCATACAAAAGTGTTGGAATGAGGCATTGGTTGATAAGAGGGTTTATTACCGGTATTGGGTTGTTTGAGCAGCTACTGTGATTAGAAGTTATCGCTACGAGTGGTTGAGTTATGTGGTATCTCATGTGATTACATCTTGGGTTATGAATATGGTATGATGTAGCTTGTTTAGACATATACAGCGTATAGATGTGAGATTCTGATCTTATAGATGAGTTCGGAAGTGGAAATTTGTTTCTAAGGTTCACGGGCTTGGTTGGATTGTGAGATTCCAGTCATATTGCGTAATAGGACCCATATGGAATAGGGTGACGTGAGATCACCCCCGGGTATGTGCATGGTAAGGTTATACAGCGATATGATGGTTTTCGGAAAAATTCTGGGCACGTTCGAGGATGAACGAATGTTTAAGTGGGGGAGGATGTAACGACCCAACCGGTGGTTTTGAGCATTTGCACTTCACTCGCCAGTTCTCGGGCTTGACCAGCCCCGTATGATGTATTATGACTTATGTAAATCGTCGGTTTTGGTTTTCAGGTTAATCAGAACAGATATGAAAGAATGATTCTCAGCTTGAAGATTTAAATTTGAAAGGTTTGACCAAGTTTTGACATTTTAGTATTCAATCTCGGATTTGGATTTTTATGATTTGGTCGGCAGTGATCAGTAGTGGATTTTTATGAAATTTTATGGTCGGTAGTGGAAATCTTGATATCGGGGTAGGAATGGAATTCTAGAAATTGGAGTAGGTCCGTTGTGTCATTTGTGATGTGTGTGCAAAATTTCAGGTCAATCGGACAAGGTTTGATAGGTTTCGGCATCGTTTGCAGAATTCGGAAGTTTGGAAATCCTTAGGCTTGAATCCGAGGGTGATTTGGTGTTTTGATGTTGTTTTGAGTGTTCCGAAGCTTTGAATAAGCTTGAATGGTATTATGTGACTTGTTGGCATGTTTGGTTGAGGTCCTGAGGGCCTCGAGATGAATTTGGGTTGTTGACGGAAGGATTGGCATTGAGTTGGTGCTGCTGAAAATTTGCTACTTCTATCATATCTGCACCTGCGGATTGGGGACCGCAGATGCGAGGTCGCATGTGCGAGCTGGGAGCCGCAGATGCGGATATTGTGGGGTTTGGTCCGTTCCGCAGAAGCGAATGATGAGTCGCAGGTGCGATGGTGTGACCGCAGAAGCAGAAAATGGTTCATTAAGTGGGTTCCGCACCTGCAATGGAAATTTCGCAGGTGCGGTGCCGCGGAAGCGGGTATTTGACCGCAGGTGCGGTTTTGCTGGGCAGAAAACCCCAGCTCGAGGTTTGTTCTTCATTTTTTGATTTTGGGCTTACGGAACTCGGGAGAGAGGCAATTTTTCAAGGGATTTGAAGAAGCAACGTTGGGATAAGTCATTCTAACCTATAATGGTTTAAATTTCTTGAATCTATGATTTTATTCATCATCTAACTGAGAAGTTGGACTATAAATTTAAGAATTTAGGGCTTGAAATTAGAGAGAGGATTTTGAGAATTTGAGTGACCAAATGAGGTCGGATTTTGATAAATTTCGTATGTTTAATTTGGACTTGGAAGTGAATGGGTTTTCAAGTTTTGTAATTTTGTCGAATTCCGAGATGTGGGCTCGGGGGTCGGGTCTGGCCAATTTCAGGAATTTTGATTTAATTTGATAATTATCGCGTGGGCTTTGTTCCTATAGCATGTATTGATGATATGATTCTGATTTTGGATAGATGCGCGGCGATTTGAGGCCGAGTCGAGCGGCAAGGGCATCGCGGAGTAAATTTTCGTCCAGTTTGAGGTAAGTAATGATAGTGAATCTAGTCCTGAGGGTATGAAACCCCAGAATTTCGTACTATTTTTATAAATGAGGTGACACACATGCTAGGTGACGGGCGTGTGGGCGTGCACCAGTAGGATTGTGACTTGGTCCGTCTCGTGGCAACTGTAAAGTTGCATATCTTGATAAACTCTATGTGATATCTATGTGTTTTAGAAATGATTCTGTTAACTTGGGCTGAATGTTATGTTTGGGGCCTTGTGCCGTACTGTTTGGACCCTCAGGGGTACTGTACTACTATCCTCACACTGTTTTGATTCGAAAGCATATCCTCAGTCATGCTTTTTACCTGTTTATTGTTTGATTCAGTCTCATTACTCTATTTTTAAATATATGAAAGTTGTTTGGGCTGAGTTCCCTAATTTTTCACTGAAATGCCCGAGTGGCTTGTGAGGTTGATGACTGAGAGAGGCTAAGGGCCTAATGGTGAGGATTATATAATTATGGATAGGGCTGCATGCCGCGGCGATATATGTATGTATATGGATCGGGCTGCATGCCGGAGCGATATATGGATCGGGCTGCACGCCGCAACGATATAGCGCTTGGGCTGTAGGAGCCCCTCCGGAGTCTACACACCCTCAGTGAGCGTAGTCGACTAGATATTTATGAATCGGGCCGCACGCCGCAGTAGTTATTATAAGGTACCTATCGAGCGTGAGTGCTAAGTGTGAATGCTGAATGATGAGAGCTGAGTCACGAGTGACTGAGAGGCTTGCCCGAGGGCTATATATATATATATATATATATATATGTATATGAGTGATACTTTGCCCGAGGGGCTTGCTTTTATGAAATTACTATTTTCACTCTTCTTTTACACTGAGCTTCTAATGAAAATGTTGAACAAAAGTTTTAAATAACTTTCACTGAAACTGGAGTTTTTGTGAGATGTTCGAAATTTATATACTGATTTGATCTTGTTATTCCCACTGAGGTTTTTATGTTATGAGATGTATATGATTTTTTAAATGACCGTCACTGCACTCAGCCTTTATTTATAACTATTACTTACTGAGTTGGCGTACTTACATTACTCCCTGCACCTTGTGTGCAGATTCTGGTATTTCGGAGCCCAGTAGCGGGTGTTGATTACTCAATGGCAGGTTCATCGGAGTTAGCAAGGTAGCTGCCTGGCGATCGCAGCCATGTTTTCCTCCCTCCTTATTCTCCCTTAGTTGTATTTAGTGATTTTTTCCCGGTCATGTTATTCTTAATGTTGTTAGACAGTTGTCGTAGATGCTCATGACTAGTGACACCCCGATGTCGGGCTTTCTTTCCGCACTATTGTTTTGTTTAACTTTTTAAAGGTTTATTGTTAAATAGCTTTGATTTTATCCTATGAATGAAAATATTGATTGGTTTTGGAATTGTGCCGGCTGGCCTAGTTCCTTGATGGGCGCCATCACGATCGGGTTGGTTTTGGGGTCGTAACATCACCGGTACAATGTGTCCCAAAGAAAGGGGGCATCACTGTGATTACAAATGACAACAATGAGTTGATCCCCACAAGAACTGTCACCGGTTGGAGTGTATGAATTGATTATAGGAAGCTTAACAAAGTGACTCGGAAAGACCATTTTCCGCTTCCATTCCTTGATCAAATGTTGGATAGGTTATCCAGACGTTCTTTTCATTGCTTCTTGGATGGGTATTCCGGACACGACCAGATTCTTATTGCACCTGAAGACCAAGAGAAGACCACTTTCACTTGTCTGTATGGCACATTTGCATTCTCAAGGATGCCATTTGGTCTTTGTAATGCACTGGCTACTTTTCAGCGATGTATGATGGCTATATTCACGGATATGGTGGAGGACTTCCTCGAAGTTTTCATGGATGATTTCTCTGTTGTGGGGGATTCTTTTGATGAGTGTTTGGGTAATCTTGATAAAGTCTTGGCATGTTGTGAAGAGACTAACTTGGTGCTTAATTGGGAGAAGTGTCACTTTATGGTTGAGGAAGGCATTATTCGTGGCCATAAGATCTCCAAGAATGATATTGAAGTGGATAAAGCAAAAATTGAAGTGATAACAAAACTCCCTTCTCCTACTTCCGTCAAGGATTTCTCAAAGGTGCTGAACCCCTTTGTGCAAGTTGTTGGAAAAAGATGCAAAATTTGTGTTCAACGATGATTGCATGAAAGCTTTTGAGCTACTCAAGTATAGGTTGACTACCACTCCTATCATTACCGCACCAAATTGGAGCTTACCATTTTAGCTCATGTGTGATGCTAGCGATATGGCGGTAGGAGCGGTATTAGGGCAACGCATCAACAAGATATTCCATCTAGTCTACTATGCTAGTAAGACCATGAACGACACCCAAGTCAACTATACGGTGACCGAGAAAGAACTCTTAGCCATTGTCTTTGCTATGGAAAAGTTCCGACCGTACCTCATGGGTGCCAAAGTGATTGTTCACACCGATCACTCGGCGCTTCACTATTTGATGAGTATGAAGGTTTAAAAGGCAAGATTGATGAGGTGGGTACTTCTTCTACCAAAGTTTGATTTTGAAATCATAGGCCGAAAAGGGAGTGAGAATCAAGTGGCGGACCACTTGTCCCGTTTGGAAGAGGAGGGGTGGCCCCATGATGGCCTTGAGATTAATGATTCGTTTCCAGATGAACAACTCCTTTCCATGTCATTGACCGGGATGCCTTGGTTTGCTGATGTGGCAAACTATCTTGTGAGTGGAATTGTCCCGAATGAGTTCTCTTCAAACCAAAGGAAGAAGCTCAAACGGGACGGCTTGGATTATTATTAAGATGAGCCATATCTTTTCAAAATTTGCACCGATGGTGTTATCCAGAGATATGTTCCAGAAGAAGAGCAATTGGGTATTCTTGAGGCTTGTCATTCCTCACCTTATGGTGGTCAACATGGTGGGGCGAGAACTGCTACAAAGGTCCTAAGATGTCGATTCTATTGGCCTTACTTGTACAAAGATTCTAGCAAGCTTGTTAAGCAGTGTGATGAGTGCCAAACAGCCGGTGGGATTTCCAAGAAGAATGAGATGCCTCTCACCACCATCCTTGAGATTGATATTTTTGATGTATAGGGCATCGACTTTATGGGTCCATTTGTGAGTTCATATGGGAACACCTATATCCTTGTTGCGGTTGATTACGTCTCCAAATGGGTTGATGTCGTGGCTTTGCCCAACAATGAAGCACGGAGTGTGGTGGTTTTCTTGAAGAAAAACATTTTCACAAGGTTCGGCACCCCAAGGGCCATTATCAGTGATAGGGGTTCTCATTTTTGTAATAAAGCCTTTGATACCTTACTCTCCAAGTATGGTGTCACTCATAAGGTGTCAACTCCCTGTCATGCCCAGGCAAGTGGACAGGTTGAGGTCTCTAACAGGGAGATTAAGAGTATTCTTTGCAAGACTGTCAATTCGAACTGGACTGATTGGTCAAGGAAACTTGACGATGCTTTATGGGCCTATAGAATAGGTTACAAGACTCCAATTGAAATGTCTCCGTATCGGTTGGTATTTGGGAAAGCATGTCACCTCTCGCTGGAATTAGAGCATAAGGCCATGTGGGCGTTGAAGAAGTTGAACCTAGAGTAGGGTGTAGCTGCAAATCTTCGGGTGGAGCAATTGGATGAACTTGATGAGTTCCGGTTTCATGCTTACTCCAGATCGTCTTTGTATATGGACAAGATGAAGTACCTACATGATAATTATATTCGGAACAAAGAATTCAAAGAAGGTGACCTTGTTCTCTTATTCAACTCTCGTACGTATGTTTCCGAGAAATCTAAAGTAAAAATGGAGTGGTCCATTTGAAGTGGTGCATGTAACTCCCTTCGGTGCTCTAGATTTGTAAAAAACAAGAATGGTAAGATCTTTAGAGTCAATGGGAATCGAGTGAAGCACTACCTTGGTGAGGTTGATGATGGCCACGTTATAGCATTGGTTCATTTCAAGTGAACGATGGTAACATGCATCGTGCCGCAACGTTAAATCTGGCGCATCTTGGGAGGCAACCCATGTGTTTTTCTTTCTTTTGATTTTCTTCTTAGATTAGGCATTGTTTTGGACTAACTGGTTGTGAAGTGTATACATAAATTGGTTGTGCAATGCAGCAAATTGACAAAGGAAAATTTTGGCTAAGTGTTGGAAGTTCGCGGACCGCGCCCAAAATTTTGCGGTCCACGTGAGCATTTCGTGGCCGCACCTTTTTGTTTGCGGACGCGTATTTGAAAGGGCAAAATGCCAACTCTCTGAAGTTGGACTGTCAAATATCCTTCAGAGTTCTCGGCCGTGCTGTGGCTGCTGAAACTGAGACTGACCCGAACGTGCCGGATGACTGATAAGTGGGGATTTTAACCTATTAATTGCTCTTTCTCACTTGCGTTTGGGCCTAAAATGCGTTAAGGTATTCCCAAAAACTAATGTAATATGCTTGCTTGTAGGGATTGTTCACAATGAGCCAAAGTAGCCATAATCAACTCATAAAGGAGTCAAAACTTGAACAAAGACCAAGACTGGGCCAAGAGCTGCGGAACACGGACCGCAATAGAAATGTGCGGCCGCAAAAGTATCAACGCGGATGCGGTCATTAATTCGCGGACCGCGAAATGGAGAATCAGAGAGGTGGTTTTTGGGAAGAGACATGGATGCGGACCGGGTCAGAAAGTGGCGGCCATGAAAGTACCACCGTGGCTGCGATTGGAATTCCGTGGACCGCAGTTGATAAGGTTCAGAGAGCTCACAAAATAGGCAAGAATATTAAGAGCGGAACGCATCAATATTACGCGGCCGCAGAAGGCTCTCACGCAGACTCGGTGAAAATTATGCGGTCCGCGAAACAAGGTTCAACCCAGTACGAGATGTGAAGAAACACGGACCGCGATCAAAACTACACGGCCACGGTCAGAATTACACTGCCGCAAAACCTCCGCGGGGGTATTTTTGTCTGAAAATTTAAGCCTAGTATAAATAGATCTTTTTCACATTTTTAGGTTAAGTTTTGTTTTTGCTGAGTACGTGAGACGGCTAGAAATACCATTTTGGGCAATTTTGTATTAGATTCAAGTTTTAACATTAGCTTTTCATCTTTTAATCTAGTATTATGGATTTTATCTTTATTTCATTTTTAATATCTGCTATTTCCATGAGTAGCTAAACCCATATCTAGGGTTGCGACCTAACCATAGTGTGGGTATTTGATTGGTCTTGAATTTTAGGGCTTGAATGTGTATGGGTTAGTGATATTTAGCCTAGTTCTTGCTAGAACTATTGAATTAGTGGTTGCAAACACTGATTTATGCCTTTATGACTTAGTCTCTACTTGAGAAAGAGGGACTAAGTCTAGGAAAACTAGGCTAACAAGGAATTGGGGTGAACTCAAGAAATTGATAGCCCCAATTAAAGGGTTAAACCTAGAGATAGTAATACCCGACTTGAGCTAAAATCACTTTAATTCCATGAATACCTATTTGGACTTGAGAAAGCCAAGTTAGGCAAAATCACTCAAACTACCGAGAAGTATGGAGTGAGTACCCGAGTGTGATAGCTATATTACGACCCCAATTAATCACATGATTTCCCTAGATTCTTGCTATCCGTTAGATATCCACCTAGGTAGAAGTCACTACCCTAGTCTCCTTAAACCCTTAAAAATCAACATAAAAAAACATTGTACTTAGTTTTAACTATTGCATGCTATAGAATAAAGTATAAGTATAAAACAATCCAACCATGTGTGGAAGTGTAACTAAGAGCAAATCCCACATCTAGACTCGGATATAAACCTAACTCCAAACAAATTAACTCCCTGTGGATTCAATCCCGACCTTTGTTGGGTAAGACTACATCGACCATCCTCGCTACTCAATAGTAGTGTAGGTTCGGAACCGATCAATGACCACGGTAATAACTCTTAATAGGAAGTGCACTGAAAGGAGCTGGCGTTGCACTCTAGGCAGGCTGCCCAAGATGAGGCACATAAGGACCACGACTCCTTGAAGCATTGTGGGATGCCTGAAGCGCTGACTGATATGGCCTGGGAGGATGACCCCTACCAAAAGTACCCCTGCCCCCGGATAAGGCACTATTAAAACCACTGGAATGATGAGGCCTCTTATCAAACCCCTGCCCTCTCTCCTGTGAAAGAACATCCTTGATCCACCTAGCGACATTGGCAGCCATCCGAAAATAAATCTCACTCCCGGTCTCCTTGTCCGTATGCAACTTGATAGGATGAGAGAGTCCCTCAATAAACCTCATCGCCCTCTCTCTCTCTCTCAGTAAAAAGCAGAAGAATAACGTGACGGGCTAAATCCACAAAGCGGGTCTCATACTGGGTGACGGTCATACTACCCTGATGGAGGTGCTCAAACTGCCTGCGGTAGCTCTCTCTCTAAGTGATAGGGAGGAACTTCTCAATAAATATCTGAGAGAACTGGTCCCAAGTAAGAGCAGGCGTCCCAGCTGGTCTGGTAGATACATAATCCTTCCACCATCACTTTGCAAAATCTTTCATCTGAAATACAACAAAGTCGACCCCGTTGGTCTCCACTATGGCCATGTTCCGCAGCACCTCGTGGTAGCGGTCAAGGTACTCCTGTGGGTCCTCAGAAGATGCTCCACTGAAGTGATCTGGAAACAGCTTGGTAAACTTGTCCAATCTCGATAAGCCCTCACAAGTCATGGCATGAACATCACCAGCCTATGCCGCAGTAGCTGGCTGAACTAGCCCAACTAGCAGGGTTGCTCGAGTCTGATACTGGGGAGCCATCTGCTCCAGAGTGTGAGTAGCGGGAGTCTGTGCTCCTCCCCCAGCCTGAGAGACGGCTGGTACCATAGGGAATGTGCCGGCTTGGGCCACACTCTCCATAAGACCTACCAAACAGACCAAAGCCCCGACAGGCACAGTCTGGGCTAGAACCTCCTCATCAAACACTACCTGAGGCTCCACCGCTGGTGATGCTGCTCGAGCTCTGCGCTGAGCTCTGCCCGTGCCTCAACCTCTGGTGCGGCCTCGGCCTCGGCCTCTGCCCCTCGTAGGAGCTGCTGCTGGGGGCTCCGGCTACTGTCCAACTGAAGATGCGGTGCATGTTCTCGCCATCTATGAAAGAACAGAATAGAAGGGTTCAATCAGCAATGATAGAATAAAATTGCACGACAGAGAAGAATAGAAGTGAAACTATTCCTAACTTCATAGCCTTTGGAAGATAAGTACAGACATCTCCATACCGATCCTCCATACTCTACTAAGTTTTCTAGTGACTCGTGACACCTATGTAACCTAGGGCTCTGATACCAGCTTGTCACGACCCGGAATTTCCACCGTCGGGACCGTGATGGCGCATAACATTTCACTTGCTAGGCAAGCCAACGTTAGAACATATTATCCATTTTTAACAATTGAATTGAATAATGAGAAATACTGAAATAACTGAAATCTAAATACGGAAGCCAAAACTATCAAACACCTACAACAAAATCCCTGAACCTCGTGTCACAAGTGCACGAGCTACTAGAGCAATACATACAAGGGTCTGAAATAAGTACAAAGTTGTCTGAATGAAAATATACAGCTAAATAAAAACAAATAAGGGGACTTCAGGAGTTGCGGGCACAGAACAGTTGTACATCAAGTCTCCGCAGGCTGTCCAATTCGAGCTCTCTAGCAACCGCCACTGGGTTCGATTCCAAAATCTACACAGAAGTGCAGAATGTAGTATTAGTACAATCGACCCGATGTACTAGTAAGCGTCGAGCCTAACCTCGACGAAGTAGTGACGAGGCTAAGGCGGGCCACATACACTACAACATGTACGCAATATATATAATAATGACAAAAAAATAGAAATACTGAACAGGAAGAAGCAGTCAACTGAAAATGATAACTACCGCCTCAGGAAATAAACTAGTATTGTCCAAAATTTCAAATTATCACGACCCAAAATCCTAACCTATCATGATGGCGCCTATCGATGGTACTAGGCAAGACGATTTTTAAAATACTTTGATATTTCACAAAAAAAAATAAAACAAAAGCTATTTCATAACAGAGTTTTCATAAAAGCAGGAGTTAAACTCAAAATATAATGTGGAAAGATAGCCCCAAACATCGGGGTGTCACCAAGTCATGAGCAACTAGACCTCCGGTCTAAGAAAAACAGTGTTTACAATAGTCTGTGTCTAAATGTAAACACAGAAAAAGAAAGATAGAAAAGAAGGAGAACAAGGACTCCGAACGCCGCAACTACCTCATAAATCTCCGATAATCGACCACGCACAAACTCAATGTCCACCGCGTTCGAAAACACTTGGATCTGCACACGAGGTACAGGGAGTAACGTGAGTACATCCAACTCAGTAAGTAACAGAAATAAATAAGGAACTGAGAAGCAGTGACGAGCTATACAAGTATAGTTCATTTCAGTAATTTCAGTAAAGAATAGGCATGCTTTCAAATCCGGCAGTTTAAGTCAAGTCATTTTTATACAGTTTCATGTTCAAATAGACCAGGGTATAAAATCTTCCAAGAATTTCCCAACAATTATAGATATCAACTAAGTACAACAACAAATGAAAGCAAGTACAGCCCCTCAGGGCAGAAGTCACTCAGCTCATCTCAACAGCTCAATCACTCTGCTCTCAGCCCTCAGTATTCACACTCAATAGGTACCTGCGCTCACTGGAGGTGTGAAAACTCCGGAGGGGCTCCTACAGCCCAAATGCTATAATCCGCACGGACAACTCACGTGCTATAATATCAAATCAAGATCCACACGGACAACTCACATGTTGCACGGACAACTCACGTGATGTGGTATCAATATCTCACCATCAGGCCCTAGGCCTCACTCAGTCATCAACCACTCTAATCTCTCGGGATCTCAGAAACAATATTGATCAGCACAAACACAGGTAATAACATGTATCAACAAGGAAAATGAAGAGATGGAGGTATGGTATGCAAGTAAAATCATGACTGAGTACAAGACAGCAAATAGCAGCTAATTCAACAAGTACACGACCCCAACGGGTCCCAACATTGATATCATATGGCCTAAACATGATTTCTAACATGAATTTTAGTCAAATCTCCATAAAACAGAGGAAAGACATAGTTAACAGCAAGTTATTCAACATTATGGTCTCATGGGATGGACCAAGTCATAATCCCTTCGGTGCATGCCAACACGTCTGTCACCTAGCATGTGCGTCACCTCCAAATAATCACATGACACCAAAATTCGGGGTTTCATACCCTCAAGACCAGATTTATAACTGTTACTTACCTTAAACCGAGCGAAATTCTACTCCAAAATGCCCTTGCCTTGCGAGTTGGCCTCTGAATGTCCCGAATCTAGCCACAAGCAGTACAATATAATTAATATAGGCTAAATGGATCAATTCCACAAGAAACTACTAAATTAGACCCAAAAATCCGAAACTGGCTCAACCCGGCCCCTGGGCCCACGTCTTGAAATCCGTCAAAAGTTACAAATCCAGAAAGCCCATTCACTCACGAGTCTAACCATACCAAATTTACTCAAATCCGATAACAAAATCCCATTCAAAACCTCAAAATCCTTACTCAAGAGTTCTTCGTCTTTTTCCCCAATTTCTCATCCCAAATTTGTTCATAAAATTAAAGATATAATCATGGGATTTAACCAAAACCAAGTAAGAATCAGTTACCCCAATCAACTCCACGAATATCCTTTCAAAAATCGCCCAAATCCGTGATCTCTAGCTAAAAATATGAAAAATGGGTTCAAGCCCTCATTTTTGAAATTAATACTGTCTACTCAGATTTCCTTCTTCGTGAACGCGACCGTCCTCTCGCGTTCGCGTAGACAACTCAGATTGCCTCTCAGCTTTACTCTTTGCGAACGCGACCAATGCTTCATGAACGCGAAGCTTTACAAACTTAGACCTTCGCGAACGCGACCCTTACCTAGCGAACGCCTATACCAAGAACCTAGGGGTCCCCAGCTGCCTCACTCCTCTTCGCGAACGTGACACCACTCACGCGTTCGCGGTACACACACTGCCATACCTTCGCGTACGCGTCCTCTCCTTCGCGAACGCGTAGAAAAAAATATTACCAGCTCAGAAACACTCTTGGCGAACGCAAGGCTCCTCTCGCGAACGCGTAAGAGGAAACCAGAAAAACATAGCAGCACATAGCAGCTATCTCTCAAATGTAACAAATGATTCATTAACCACCCGAAACTCACCTGAGACTCTCGAGACCTCTACCAAACATACCAATACGTCCCAAAACATCATACTAACTTAGTCGAATCCTCAAATCACCTCCAATAACATCAAAAACACAAATTACACACGAATTCAAGCCTAAAGAACTTTGAAACTTCCAAATTCTACAAACAACGTCAAAACATATCAAATCACGTCCGATTGACATTAAATTTTGCACAAAAGTCATAAATGACACCACGGACCTAGTCCAACTTCCGAAAATCGTCTCAAACCCCGATATCAAAAAGTCCAACCCCGATCAAACTTTCTAAAATTCCAACTTTCGGGAATTCAAGCCTAATTCTACTACGGGCCTCCAAATCACAATCCGGACTTGCTCCTAAGTCCAAATCACCTAACGGAGCTAACGGAACCATCAAAATTCATATCCGAGATTGTTTACACATAAGTCAACATCCGGTCAACTTTGCACACTTAAGCTTTCAAATAAGAGACTAAGAGTCTCAAATCATTCTGAAATCACTCCAGACCCGAACCAACTAACCTGGTAAGTCATAATACATGTGTAGAACACTAAAGAGGCAGAAAATGGGGAAACGGGGCTACAACTCTCGAAACGACCGGCAGGGTCGTTACAAAAATCCTTAGCAGTTCAAATGAGAATACTGAAAACAACCACAGCTCAAGAAATGGAAACACATAAGTTGTTGCGGCGCGCAACCTGATCCCACCAGACAATAGAAAATTCTCCCTTATTTCACCATAAAATATCAACAACAGTAAATAATATATATAAATATATTGCGGCGCACAACCTGATCCCACCATATAACAGTATCGGTATCATAGTTCACCCTTATTCCACCTGTTTTGGCATGCAACCCGATTCCACCGTATAGTACGTATGCTCCCTTAATCCACCATATGAATCCATCCTTATTAAACCTGTTACGGCGCGCAACCCGATCCCACCATATCAGTACCAAATACTCAATACACAGTCAAATGAACAGTTCAACCACAAAACCTTTACGATCAATAAATACAAAACTGAACCAAAATGAAACCTTGTACAATATAGAAATCTACACGAGTAATACTACACAGCGAGGCCAATCCAGTAATTGACAATTAGAAGGTGCAAGTAAGTCAACCTTAACAACTAGCAGAGAATCATGAAGCTATGGAAGAGCTAACATCATTAACAAGAGAAGATATTGATTAACAAGTAGCAGTTAAGCCGGGAAAGCATTTAAAGCATATAACAGTTAAGGCAGGGAAGTAAATAATTAAGGGAAAACAGATAATTCAGTGACGTATAAGCACTCATGACCTCGCATATACGCCGCTCACATGAAATTCACACAGCACATAGTCCCAGGGTTCCTAATTCCCTCAATTCAAGGCTAGACACAATACTTACGTCGCTCCAAAGACCACTCAAAGCTCAACCACATCTTTACCTTTCAAACAAGCCTCTGAACCAACAATATCTAGCAAATTACCAACCAAACGGTTCAAAATAAGCCTTAAGAATCACCCACGATTGCAAAAGATTCAATTTAGGTCATTATTGAAAAAGTTAACTCCCGGGCCCGCTTGGTCCCAACTCGAAATTCGGACCAAAATCCGATTACCCATTCACCCCCGAGCCCGTTTATATAATTTATTTTGGAATCCAACCCCAATTTGAGGTCTATATCCCAATTTCTCAAAAATCCCTAATTCTACCCAAACCCCCAAATTTCTACCATGAAAACACTAGATTTTAGGTTAAAAACTTGTGAAATGTAACGAAAGATTGAATGTAACGACCGACCGGTCATTTCGAGCTCTAGCGCGTTGTTCGGCGGTTTGAATCCATGAGCAGCTTCACTTCAGGTATTATGACTTGTAAGCATGGCCGGAATTGAATTTCGGGAAGTTTGGAATTTATGTGGAAGAAAATCCTCATTACGGAAGCTTTAAGTTGAAAGAATTGAGTAAGGTTTGATTTATGAGTAAACAACCTCGAAATCGGGATTTGAAAGTTCCAAGAGGTTCGTATGATGATATTGAACTTGGACGTATTTCCGAATCGTGTTTGGGATAACTTGGGAGCATTTCGGCGCCTATTAAGGAAGTTAGTATTTTGGAAGAATTTCATAAGTTTGGGTTGGAGTGCATTTTAGTGTTATCCATGTCCGTTTGGAATTCCGAGTTTGGGAATAGCTACGTATGGTGATTCTGGTATTGGGAGCGCGATCGGAAGTCGATTTGGAGGTTCGTAGGTCATTTTGGAGTCATTTAGCGAAAGTTAGAAATTTGAAAGTTTTTGAGAAGTTTGACTGGAAGTGGACTTTTTGATATCGAGGTCCGATTCCGATTCTGGAAGTTGGAGTAGGTACGTAACGTCGAATATGACTTGTGTGCAAAATTTTAGGTCAATCAGATACTATTTGATAGGTTTGGGCATCGAATGGAGAAGTTCGAAGTTCTAATGTTCATCAAGTTTGAAATGGAGTGTAGTTCATGATTTTAGTGTTGTTTGATGTGATTTGAGGCCTCGAACAGGTCCGCATTATGGTTTGGGACTGGCTGGTATGATTGGTCGGGGTCCCGGGGGCCTCGGGTGGATTCCAGATGGTTAACGGATCAAATTTGGAATTTAAAGAAGAAATGAAGCAGCTGCCGTCTGGTAACCGCACCTGCGAGGCTTGGACCGCAGGTGTGGAGCCTCAGAAGCGGCCTTGGTGTCGCAGAAGCGGAAATAGACTGGGCTAGGCTGGGACCGCAGATGCGTTCATCTTGCCGCAGAAGCGGGACCGCACCTGCGGACGCAGAAGCGGGTCCTTACATATGCCATCATATGTAAGGACCCCTCGTGGGCTTTTGTAATCAAGTGTTTATGAATACAAAGATGTTTCCCCAATTTTGTCTCTGATGTTTGCTATGTTACCGTTTACTTGCGCTTATGGAAACTCTGAATGCATAACCCCACCGGTCGGTGTCGATATCGAGCCTAGGTGGATGTATATTTCTCTGACCTTTGATTGATTAATATGGCTCCCTGCGGAACCCTTTGCCTTTCCTCGGACCAAGCCTGGATTGGACCGATAAACTCGGGTCGTCAATACCCTTACTTCGGGTTGAATGGAAGTAATGCTTCTAACATTTAGACTTTCGAGAGCAGTCTTTAGGCCTTGCAATAATCTTCGAGGGGGAATTTGCTCGGGAACCCGAGAATAGAAGGTATCTTGGGACTTTCGAGAACAGTCCCCGAGTGGGGTTTGCTCTGACTCGGGCCATCTGGAAGTTTGTTTTGATTTTATCGTAAATAGACTTAAGGCGTTGCAGGTAGATCCAGAACGAGGTTTTACCCGAATTTAGGTGGTACCCCGTGATCAAGCCCATATGGCTGGAGCTTAAATGCCTATTTCCTTGGAGCCTCACTTCCTTTTCATAGAGGTCCTCGAGGTCGGGTACCACCTCGGGACTTGCGCTGATACCGTTGGCTCCTTAGAGCCTAACTTCTTTTCGATGGAGGTCCTCGAGGTCGGGTACCACCTCGGGACTTGCGGTGATGCCGTTGGCTCCTTAGAGCCTAGCTTCTTTTCGATGGATGTCCTCGAGGTCGGGTACTACCTTGGGATTGGTGAGGATGTTGTTGGCTTCCTAGAGCCTAACTTCCCTTTGATGGAGGTCCTCGAGGTCGGGTACCACCTCGGGACTGGCAATGATTACGTTGGCCTTTTGGAGCCCAACTTCTCGGGACTCGCAGTGGTACGGGGATCTCCGTTCCCGAGACATTACATGGCATCGCCTAATGTACGACATAGCTGCAAAGCTATCAAGGCGATTAAGCCAGCGTATCTTCCCGAAGCGATATCGGTCAGCATTTTTTGATTGGCTCTTGAGGTAGGCGGACCGTCGCTGTTTTTTCTATATATATATAGGGTTGTTTTGCTCTTTTGATCCCACCCTTCTAAGTAGTTACCCTTCTTTTCCTGCGTTAAGCCTTTCATCATTTCAGTATCAGTGTACTCGCACCGACTCCTTACTTTAGTTCTCTGAGTTTGCCGTCGCCATGACTGTTACATCGAGGTCTGTCGGGCTGAGTGGGGAGAGCTCCGCCTCCTGTATTCTAGACCAACGAGAGCATACCTTGAAGATTACTTCTTTGATAGGAGAAGAGCATCTTGGGTTAGTGAGAAAAGACTGCGGCTGGGGGGAGAAAGTAGTGTTACAGATACTTTCCCCAGATGAGGGCATCACGGATCGTGCCGATGGATTCTTGAATATGTACACTTATCCTTTCACACCGGGCCCCCTTGATAGGGTTGTGCTTTACTTCTCTTTGAAGTATCGAGTTACCTTAGCGCAGATCCACCCTTCATTTTGGCGAATAGTGTTGATGATGAATTTTTTTATGGAGAAGGCGGGTCTTGAATTCATGCCCAGTCATCTTATTAGGCTGTATCGGCCCTTTCACCATCGAGGTCTGCTAACCTTGTGATGCTGGTCGACCACACGCTTTGTTGTCGACGACGAGGAAGAAGGAGATCCGGAGTGGATGAGTCGATTCGTCCGAGTTCAGACCGCTGACGTTATCCCCGTGGATTTTATGCCATTCCCTAAGGAATGGAATTATGCACGTAAGTGGTACATTCCTTGGCTTCTCAGTTTTGTTTATGGCGGAAACTGGTTTCGTAACCGTACCTTCTTTTCTTTTTCTACAGAGGTTTCATGGGCGCCGGGCGATGTTCCAGATCTGCCGGGTTGGGTTCGGAAGTTGGCAACGCACTCGACTCATGATGAGCGCAAGTGGCGAGCTTTGTCCTGGGGCAGATGGGAAGCAAAACATCACGGTGCGTGTTGTGCTATTTTTTCCTTTCCCTTCATTCATTTAGAGAGGCATTCTCCCTTTCTGTGTATTAATCTTGCCGCTGCAGGCATCGAAAAGCCTTCTGAAGCAAGGCCGCACTCCTTTGGAGAGGGGGAAGGGTTTCTAGCTTCCGGGCTAAAGAACGACAACAATAAGCGAGAGATGCCTTTGCATGGCGACGGTGCTCAAAGTGAGCCGAACCTGGACCGCGGGCCCGGAGAGGAAGTGTCGATCGGCTGACTGCGCCCGTGGTTTCTGACTTTGGAAAGGCGGTTTCTCCTCTGCTGCCATCCTCTTTTTCCGCCGGAGATACTTCGAGAGGTGCTCGAAACCCGGGGTCATATGTGCCGAGCGACCGTGCCTCGACTGGGGTTGACTTATTCGGAGCCGGGGAAGCCTGGCTAGCTAATGTGTGCTCGACCTTCGAGGAAGTCCGGCGGCTTCACTATGCGGTGAGTTTTGGCACTAGTTTTCCGAGTTTTGTGTCCTCCCTTTCTTATCGTGTTTTCTTTTTGCAGGCTTTTGATAAACTTAAGTCTGAGCTGCTTCGCCGGGAGGCCAGGATTCGGAAAGCTTTGGACGAGGAGAAATCTCTTTGGTGCCTTTGTGAAGAAAAGGAAAACGAGCTGGCATGCTTACAGTATGAGGCGAGTCAGAGCTTGAATTATGAGAGCTATTTGAAGGAGCAGGTAGTTTTTGTTCCGACTGAGCGTGAGTTATTTCTTATAGCTCTTGAGGCTAGTGTTTTGTTTATTTTAGTTGCAGAAAAAGGCGGAGGACCTGGAGCGCCATCAGAACGAAGTTGACCGGACCAAGCGCAAGTATGATGAGTTGAAGGCTCGGACGGGCACTAAGACTTTAGTGGAGGAGGGTGCTCTAGGCAAAGTCTCTGCCCTTGAGGCTCAACTTCGCTTAGCTTGCGACAATGGTTTGGTTCAAACAGATGTGATTACAAAGCTCGAGTTCGAGCTTTTGAAGGTCAGGGCTGAGATCGTTGATGCCCGGGCTGAAGCCGTGAAGAGCCGAACTAAGGCTGACCAGGAGATGGCGATCTATTTGAAGGACACTGCCGATGCTCAAGCTGAGCTGCGAAAGGCCCTCGATCGTGAAGGCAGGATCAAGGAATATGCTCGTTGCAAGTCTCAAAGAAAGACTCTCGAGGAGTTCCGTGCTAGGGTGTTTTGTCCTCTCGGAAGAGTTGGGTGAGCGAGGGTGAACGAGCGTGATGCTCGGTTACTTCTGTCTGACACCGAAGGAAGCGAAGATGAGGCCGGCAGGCCGTAGCCCCCGGGGGGGGGGCGTATATTTTGCTATCTGTATGTAGCATTTTCAAAGCATGTTTGTAGATGGAGATTGCATTTTTTCGTATATGTATGTAAAGAAAACCTCGTGGCTTTACTTCTTCTGTATCCCTTTCTGTCTCGAATTTGGTCGAGTGAACTGGTCTTTTCAGTCGATAGGAATCCTTAGATTCGTGATATGGCCCTGAGGCTCATCGGGCTGACCCGTAGGCATCTAAGTACTCGGCCGATGCAAGCTTTTAGTATAAGCTGGCGTTTGAGCTCTTATGCCTTGGGTCGAAGTGACCTTTTAGTGTAAGCTGGCGTTTGAGCTCTTACGCTTTTGTTCTTGGGCATTTTTAGTGAACTGTTTTGGGTTCAGTCTCCGAGTCGGGTTTCAACTCGAGCTCATTCGACCCTCAAGTTTTTGATCTGTGTGGGCTGGCGACAATGGCTCTTACACCTTGGGTCGATGCGACCTTTTATGTGGGCTGGCGACAATGGCTCTTATACCTTGGGTCGATGCGACCTTTTATGTGGGCTGGAGATAATGGCTCTTACGCCTTGGATCGAAGTGACCTTTTATAGGCTTTGGTTTTCCCTCGTTAAGGACTTTTGAAATAGTTTTTGCCTGACACTTCAACAGTTCGAGAAGAAGCTCGATTACGAGTCGTTATATGGCGATGATCGAGCACCTCGGGAGGTTTGGCTCGGGGGTTGAGTATCTCAAAGCCTGTGATTTGGAACTGACATGGTCGAAGCTCTTTTGCCTATGTCGAGGGTAGCCTGTTTAACTGGTTCTTTTCGAATTAGATTCGAAGTAATTGAAGGCCTGTGAATTTGTAGCAACGGTTGGGCGTCCCTAAGTCGCATTAGTTTGGCTGGTATAGCCTTATGACCATAGTCATTTGTGCTTGGCCGGAGCCATTTTTGATCCCGAGTGAAGTATTTTGGGCGTCTATATCGAGGGTGTGCCTTTTAGGGGTCTTACAAGTTGGATATATAGCCTAAACTTTGACATCGGGTTTATGCCTTTAGCAAGGTCTTACAAAATTTTCATGCCTTTAAGGTCTTACAGTTTTTAGATACTTGGTACAAGTATGGTTCATGCCTTGCTTGAGGTCTTACAGATATTGCCACTTGGTGCAAGTGTGGTTCATGCCTTGCTTGAGGTCTTACAGATATTGTTGTTGCCTTTCGTAGGTCTTGCAAGACCGAGCCTGCCCGCTCGGGGTCTTATGGCTTCGGGTTTTTAATAGATGGTGGTTGGCGACAGTCCCCGAGTTATCGAGGATCTTTCGGCTCGGGAGCCATTGCGATGGAGATGATGATTTGACGACAGTCCCCGAGCTTATCGAGGATTTCTCAGTTCGGGAGCCATTACTTGCAAACTTTGTGCTGCCTCGTTCGAGGGCTTACGATTCTGGAGTCTCTGACCCGGAATTCATATGGCTTTGAGTTTTCGACGCCAGTCCCCGAGTGTTTGGGGCGTTTTTGGCTTTGGAGCCATTTCGTGATTTTGATGTTTCCTCGTTGAGGGATTATGAGTTTGGAGCTCCGACCCGGGGGTCGCATTGTTTTGAATTGTCGATGCCAGTCCCCGAGTGTTCGGGACGTTTTTGACAGAGGAGCCGTTTTTGCAAAAATACCGAGTTTCTCTTGAAGCGTGATATTCTTTGATGAAAAGTACTCTTCAATCACTTGGTACAAGCATACATGCCTTTGTTGTTAAGAGCTTGGTTGTTCTATGCGGACACAGTTTGTTTGACCGTTTGGTCCGGTACATTATTTTCCTATCAGGACCCTGTTCAGCATGTCTTAGCTTCTCCGAGAAGGTGATCTTCCGGGGGAATGCCCCCCTAGTATTCGAGGTTGATTGCAAAAGAAGCCTTGAATACTTGTTGAGTTTTCTTTAGGTAGCATATAGGTGTTTCCTCGTTAAAAACCTTGCCGGTAAAACCCTTTTTGGGATGTCGCAGGAAAAGAGTGCAACACATGCTTTTGAAACCTAAGGCATTCGAGTTGGAGAGTGCTTTGGCCATTTTGATCGAATACCTGCACTTAGGTCAGCGTAAAATGTAATTGAAAGAGAAAAGAGACGGTCATACCTTAGTGTGAAATGCGTCGGCGATGTTTCGACCACTTGTCATGAGGACGTGGTATGGTCCTTCCTTCGTTTGGTTCGGACTTAGCCAAGGGCGTAGCTTGCTATCGCTATTTCACTGTTTGATTATCCTTTGGCTCCTTCGAGGGTGGATGCACTGGTGTTGGTGTTACATCGTGCACCGTGAACATTTCCCTCGCCGCATGTTGTTCCCCATAGACGGTTTTAATCCCATCCTTTGTCGGGAATTTCATCATTTGGTGGAGGGTGGACGGTACTGCTCTCATGCAGTGTATCCACAGCCTCCCGAACAAGGCGTTGTACCTCAGGTCTCCTTCAATGACTTGGAATTTGACATTTTGGGTTATGCCGGCCACGTTGACTAGGAGGGTGATTTCTCCTTTCGCTATTTCACTCGCCATGTTGAATCCGTTGAGGACTCGAGTGGTGGGCACGATTTGGTCAAGCAGTCCGAGCTGCTCTATTACCCTCGACCTGATAATGTTGGCCGAGCTACCTGGATCCACGAGTGCACGTTTTATTTGAAATGTATTTATGAGATTGTGAGGTTGAGACAAGGTCTCAGTGTCCTCTTCGCTGAATGTGAGGGCGTCTTCGGGGACGTACCCCTGGGTTCGCTTTTCTCTGATGATGAATATTTTCGTCCTTCTCATCATGGGTTCCTGTGGAGCATCGACGCCTCCCAAGATCATGTGGATGACATGTTGTGGCTCATTCGCTTCGTTCTTCTTGGCCGCCTCTCTTTCTGGGAACTGATTTTTGGCCCGATCACTTAAGAATTCTCGGAGGTGACCTTTATTGAGTAGTCTGGCTACTTCTTCTCGGAGATGGTGGCAATCCTTGGTCATGTGGCCATGTGTGTTGTGAAACTCGCACATTAAGTTATGATTCCTTTGCGAAGGATCTGATTGCATAGGCCTTGGCCACTTGGCATCTCTAATTTTGCTGATGGCGAACACGATGTCTGATACATCGACGTTGAAGTTGTATTCTGGCAGGTGAGGTGCCTCTGTTGGCCCCGTGTGCCTATCAAACCCGGCTCTGTTGACGATTCCCCGAGGATTCTGTCCTCGGTCCATCTTTTGATCATTGCGGGGTACGTTGCGCCTCGGGGCGTTCCTTCTATCTTCGATGTATGGCTGGTACCTTTCTTTGTTTGGTTTTGGCTCTTTTGCCAGAAGCCTACTCGGATATACTGAGCCCGAGGGGGCCTCCAGCTGCTCGTCCTCAACCCTGATTTTCGACTGCTATCGATTATGAACATCCGGCCAAGTCACGGCCGGGTACTCGACTAGGTTCTGCTTCAGGTGTTTCGAAGCCACAAGCTTCGTTACTTCAGACCTTGAGTGAAGGCCAGCACCGCCCAGTCGTCAGAGACCGGTAGTAGTTCCATTCGTTCAATTTGGAAGCGAGATACGAACTCTCACAGCATCTTATTATCTCTCTGTTTAATCTTGAAGACGTCGGATTTCCTTGTTGCTACTTTGATGGCGCCAGCATGTGCCTTAATGAAAGAATCCGCTAACACGGAAAATGAATCTATCGAGTTTGGGGCCAGGTTGTGATACCACATCATTGCCCCTTTAGAGAGCATTTCCCCAAACTTTTTGAGCAGGACGAACTCGATCTCGTCGTCCCTTAGGTGGTTGCCCTTAACTGCACAACTATAGACGGTGATGTGCTCGTTGGGGTCTGACGTTCCATTATACTTTGGGAGGTCGGCATTCTGAACTTCTTTGGAATAGGTTTCGGGGCCGCTTCCTGTGGGAACAGCTTTTGTACGAACTTCTTTGAGTCCACACCTTTCAAGATCGGGGGCGCTCCTGGAATTTGGTCGACCCTGGAGTTGTAAGTCTCGACCTTCTTATCGTTGGCTTCTATCATTTTCTCGTCCGATTCGATCCTTCTGGTGAGGTCCTCGAGCATCTTTACGATGACGGGATCGGACATCGACCCGTTATTGCTTGATGTCTCCGGTACCTGTTCGCCGGGGAGAGCTATCCCCGGTGCTACTGTGCTAGGAGTTTTCTGGTGGCATTGCAGCTAAGCAATAGCCAGCTGTTGTGCCTGCAACAACTCAAAAATAACATGAAGGCTGACCTCCCGTTCTTCCCGGGCTGGGGTTTTCTAGGCTTCTTGTTGGTCGCCTTGGTGTATGCTCCTGTTAGTGTGGGAGCTTATTTCGACGTGCTGAGCGTCGCACGAGACTTCGTCCACCGGAATTGGTCATGGTGTGTTCTCAAGGCTTCGTGGTGGATCACTAACACCTGCAACGACCACACCATTCTCTCTGTGGTTCTCAAGGTTATTATTTACTGAATCAGACATTCCGACCTGAAATCAAAGATCTCTGGACAAGAAAAAGCGTGAAAGATAACTTGCGTTGTGCAATAGAACCAGCAAGAAAATAATCACTATTATTTTTAGCCCCACGGTGGGGGCCAAACTGTTTACCGTGAAAATGGTAATTACAATTAAATTTGATTATGGGACTCTAAAAATACATGATCTATTTTTATGCCGGTTGTTAAGCAGTTGATGCTATGTGTGTGAGACTTAGAAACAAAATTAGAGTTAAGGATAAGGTGATGGTCAACCCGATAGGTTAACAATCGGGGCCTCGAGCTGGTCGATTCGGGGGCCTCGAGGTCGATTCTGGGGCTCGACTGTGAGCTATCAAAGGTGATCGAAGTATGACTAACAGTTATAATAAAATCTAAGAAGGCTCTTCATGGCCAATGATAAGCAATAAATGATGAACAATAATGAAGATAATAAATGGAAGCAATAATATCAAGCGAATATGTTAGAAAGCAGAGAGAATGTTCTTGTATATTTCGTGTGGAGTAGCTGAAGCAACAGATCCTTTGCAAAATGACAAGGACTCCCTTTATATAGGAGGGAAATCCCCACATAGTACAAAATACATTAATTACATAGATATGGAATGGGACGGCTGAATGACGCCCTGATTTGGGTTCAGAGTAGCCCGCTAGACTGTGTTAGCCCTAGCCGCGTGCCTTGGGAACTCCCCATTTTCATCATTACCGTGATCATTACTACCCTGAGGTCGAGTGTTGACGACCCTCGAGGAAAGATACTCAGCCGCGACCTTAAGCCTTCGAGGTGATCTTCCGAAGTGCCTTAATGACAAGAAATATGACCCTCCGTTTTAACTGTATACAGAATTTCTAAAAGACTAGACATCCTTTCTTTTTTAAAAGAGAAATTGCCTTTTCTTGGATAATTTCTCCTTGATGAATTCTTGATTGACAGTTTGAATGTGTTTATCTATTGTAGAGGGCCGAACGCCTCGGTAGATTAAATAGATGCATCTATGGTTCGCGTCATTCGACCCTCTGGTAGTGCACAGTTTAAATATTTGTTGGATCGGGTCGTACGACCTCGGCATGGTTTGCGCATGCTTGTATTGCTTGACTTGCAAATTTATAAATGATGATATTTCCTCCCTAGCCTAAGATAAATGAATAAATGATGAAAATAAATTTTGAAATTCCCTATTAATAAAAGAATTATTTACTTGTTTCATGCTATTGAGTTACATCCGTTTATATAAAAAAATCCCGATTTACTATGTTATTGGTATATTATTATTGGACCACTAGTAAGTGTCGAAGTGGACCTCTCTTCTCTACTTCTTCGAGATTAGACGGGACACTAACTGGGTACATGTTGTTTCGTACTCATGCTACACTTGATGTGCAGTTTTGTTGAACAGGCATATGTATGTCTAGTGGCCTAGTTTGGCGCAGCGGCATGATTGATACGGGGACTTAGGTGAGTTGCACTTCTCGAGACGACCCGCAACCATTAGAGTCTCCTTCAGAGTATTGTATTGTATTTTCTCTACTGTCCAACTTGTATTCCGGACGGTTATTGTATTACATTGTTTCCTAGAAATTGCTCATGTATTTGTGACACAGGGTTCTGGGATGATTATGTGATTATTCAACATTTAGTTTGTTAAAGACATCATTATTTATTCAGTAAATTTCATTATTTATTGTTTAATGTATAAAAGAAATATTTCAATAAATACTAAAATGGAAATTTAATTAACTTCTTGGTGTTGGCTTGCCTGACACTGGTGTCCGGCGCCATCACGGCCCTTAGTGAATTTTGGGTCGTGACATTGAAAGAAAATGGGTTAGAATCACTTACCAATGATTTGGGGAAGAAAGAGTCTTGGAAAAATTGCCCCTAGGGTTTTCTTGTTTGAAAAATTTGAAGAATGAGTGAAAATCCCGTTTTCTAACTCTTTGATCAGTTGCAGGTATCGCATTTGCGACATGGGGCTCGCAAATACAAACCCCGCAAATGCGACAAGTCTTTGCAAATGCGAAGAATGACTATGCCTGCTACCTTCGCAAATGCGAACCAGTGTTCGCAAATGCGGACTGCCAGGATCGCAAATGCGATCAAAACTTCGCAAATGCGAAGGTCCTCCCCCCAACTCACTGGTCGCAAATGCGAAGTCTACAGATCAGTTGCAGCAGCTGCTATGTTTTCTAAGTCCAAAATACTCTGCAGCCTATCCGAAACTCACCCGAGCCCTCGGGGCTCCAAACCAAACATGCAAATAAGTCCTAAAACATCATACGAACTTGCTCGCATGATCAAATCGCCAAAATAACACCTAGAACTACGAATGGACCTGTACCGAGCTCCGGAACCAAAATACGGACCCGGTATCAATAAGACCAAACATCAGTCAATTCATAAAATCATGAAACTTACAAACTTCTAAATTTTTCATCAAAAATTCATATCTCGAGTTAGGGACCTCAGAATTCGATTTCGGGCATACGCCCGGGTCCCATATTTCGATACGGACCCAACGAGACCGTCAAAATACGGATCCGGGTCCGTTCATTCAAACTGTTGACCGAAGTCAACTCAAATCAATTTTTAAGGAAAAAATTCTTATTTTATCAGTTTTTTAACATATAAGCCTTCCGGAAAAATGCCCGGACCACGCACGCAAGTCAAGAAAGATTAAAATGAGATATTTAAGGCTTCGGAACAGAGAACTGGGTTTGAAAATATGAGATGACCTATCGGGTCATCACATTTTTAATGCATGCATTAACATAGTTAAAGACAAAATTGCCCTTAAAATTTTATACTTGATTAAAATATGCTATTATATTAATGTAAGTTTGATACTGAAATTGCTCCCGCTATTTATATATATACTTCGTCAGTTTTTTCGTTATAAGTTTATGAATCTGTACTCTTCTACTATGTACTGGAATGCACTTATAATCAACTCATTTTACTTTTATTTTTTAATTCAAACTTTATTTGCCTAATAATCCAAGAAAGTGAGAATAAAATTATATCTCTAGTAGATATAGAAATACTTAGAATATTTATTTTTTATAAATAAATATTCAGTTCTATATTACAATATAGGTAGACAAATCAAATAATTTCTTTAAACCTTTTTTCATATAAAAACATTCCTCAACGTATGTTTCTATTAAAAAGATAAAGGGTGTGTTTGGTATGAAGGAAAATATTTTCCGAAAAATATTTTCCAATTTTCTCATGTTTAGTTAGCTTAAATGTTTTGAAAAAATGAGTTCATAAGAAAAATGTTTTCCAAAACATTTCGGGAGTTCATGGGACCAGTTTCTGCCTTAGATTAGGTGGAAAAGCACTTAACTTGTGGAGGTGGGAATTACTTTAATTTCTTGAGGACAAGCAAAATCTTAAGTTTGGGGTAGTTGATAAGTGGGGAATTTCACTACTTATTAGCGCCTTTTTACTTTCGTTTTAGTCCAAAAGTGTGTAATTGTATTCCCAAAAACTGATGAAATATGCTTAATTATAGGAGTATTGGAAAATGAGCAATAAAGATGAAATCCAACTCAATAAGGAGTGATTTTGAACAAGGACAAAAACCAGGCACAGAAGCTCAAGTACGGACCGCAGATTTCTATCTGCGGCTGCAGATTGTGAAGGAAAATTAGTAGAGTTCCAGTGCAAAGTGCGGAGCGCAAAATAATTGTGCGGCCGCAGAAGTCAAAGTTCAGAGAGATCAATTTCAAGCTCAAAAAGAAATGTGGACCGCACTATAAATGTGCGGCTGCAGAAATCTACTATGCAACCGCACTCAGGAAATGTGCGGTCCGCAGAAGAGCCCTACGCAGCCGCACTCAGTTTTGTGCGGACCGCAGAACACCCAAGATGCGGCCGCTTTCCAAAATTATGCGGTCGCAGATCCAGCTCCTTTCAAGTTTGAAGAAAAATGCGGGCCGCACACAGAATTGTGCGGCCGCAGAACCTCCGAAAGGGCATTTTTGTCAAAAATTCCAGCTTTACATAAATAGCCTTCTTTCACGAAATTAGGTCAAGTTTTGAATTATGAAACTCCTGTAGCCATTTTTATTTACTGCTTTAGGCAACTTTAGCTTACTTTAGTGATTTAACATTTGATTTTTGTTTTTTAATCTTTCAATATGAGTTTTGTTATCATTTCTTCTTCTGTTTCTTCTATTCTAAGCATGAGTAGCTAGATTTTTAACTAGGGTTGTGAACCTACCCTAGTATGTGAACCTGATGGGTGTTTAATTTATGGCTTGTTTATGGTTGGGTGATGATTATTTAGCCTTGTTCTTGCTTTTTATTATAGAATTAATGATTGGAAACATTAGTTCATGCCTATTTGACTTGGTTTCTACTTGAGAAAGAGAGATTCAGTCTAGGAAAATTTGTCTAACAAGAATTTGGGATGAAATCAAAAGATTGATAGTCCCAATTAAATGGTTGAACCTAGAGATAGTAAAACCCGACTTGAGCATTTAATCAATTGTTTTGTTCAATACCCATTTGGACTTGAGAAAGCCAAATTGGGCAAAATCACTCTCTTACCGAGAGGTATTGAGTGAGTAATTGAATGCTGATAGCTATAATATACCCCGACCAACAAAACAAGCTTTAAAGGTATAACCCGTTAGGTAAACACCTAGGTGAATGTCATAGACCTAGGCCTTTTACAATATTTGAAAACAACAACAAACACACCATTTCTTAGTTTCAATTAAGTTGCAGTCTCAGTTTAATTTAGCTATTGAACCAACCAAATTTGTGGAAGTGTAATCAAAGATAGTTCAAACTCATATATCGTAATATATACTCCTAAATCTCAATCTCATAGCTCCCTGTGGATTCGACCCCGACTCTGTTGGGTATTTCTCTTGCATCGACCGTTTCATATCCTCGAATAAAGGTGTGACTTGGACGAGATCAATTTTGGCGTCGTTGCCTGGGAGCTAAAAACGGATTTAGCTATATATTTGGTTTTGTGTGTGAATTTTCTTCTTTTTCTTCCGAGTTACTAATCTTTTTGTGAAACAATTATAGGTGAAACAATGGCTCTCAACAACAATGATCCTCTTGGAAACATGCCAATGGGGGGCGTGGACGTGGAAGACGATCAAGTTGAAGAGGTTCCTCTTGAACCTCAAGCAAATAGACGAGGCCGACCGCCTCAAAACAATGTTCCCATTCAACCCCACCTCCACAAAGAGCGGCTCCACACCGGGTATTGCCGAAAGGAGGATACGCAAGTGCCATAGTTCCGCCCCGTATTAGGACGAACAACTTTCAAATCACAAATTTTATGCTTACATTGTTAGAGCAACGGGGATTCTTCACTGGGGCTCCGAATCAAAATGTGTACAAGCACTTGAAAGGGTTATCAGACACTTGCTGGGGGAGTAAATAGACAAACGTCTCCGAGGAGGCTTTACGATTGAGGCTATTTCATTTCTCTCTACGGGGGAAGGCCTTGATTGGTTAGAGAGGTTGCCAAATCATTCTATCCATACATGGGATGAATTGGCCGAGAAATTTATTTCCAAGTTCTTTTCTCCCGGGCATATGGAGACTCTTAGGGATGAGATTCTAGATTTCAAACACGAACCAATGAGCCTTTGCATGAGATATGGGAGAGGTAATGGACTATGGTGAAAGTGTGCCCAAACAATGACATGACGGAGGCTATGATTCAACAAACTTTCAATAGGTGGATCAATACTACCAATCAATGCGTGGTCAACCAACTTCCCGGTGGAAATTACATGACAACGCTGTATGCGGAAGCTTGTGAGATTCTAGATGAAATGGCGGATACTTCATCGGCATGGCATTGTATAGAAAATGTTCCTCAAGGTGATCCAAATGTGATTCACTTGCATAAAGAATTGCATGATCATGGGCAAGCAATTGCCGAGTTGACCACCACAATGAATCAACTAGCCAAAGCTCAACTTCAACAAGTGCAAGGTCCTAAGCAAGTCAATACAATGGAAGGAGTTAGTATGATGGTAAACAAGAGAAGGAAAAAGGGTCCTCAAGTCCAAAACCGTGTTGAAAATTATGGCAAGATGATAGTGGGTTTGATCAAGATGAATCTTACACTGAAGAAGAGAAGGAATTACAATATGTGAACAACTTCCAAGGCCAAAGAAACAACAATCAAGGCCTGAATCAAAACAATGGCGACCTCAAGGAAATTAAGGGAATTGGAATTCAAACAACCAAGGTAATTAGAATGGTGGTAACAACCAAGGGAATCGGAACAATCAAAACAATCAAGGAAATTGGAATGGTCAAAATAACCAAGGCAATTGGAGTGGTAATAGTCAAGGATATTGGGGAGGAAACAACCAAGGAGGGTGGAACAATAACCAAGGGAATCGGGAGTCGGGTTTTCAAAGGCCCCCGATGTATCAACAACCGAGCAACCCGCCTCCTTATCCTTCCCAAGGTCCAAGTTCTTCCAACAATGAGATGGGACGAATCGAGAACATGTTCGAACAAATGATGGAGAAGAATGCCGACTCCGATGCTCAACTAGCCTCTCACAACACTTCAATTCGCAATTTGGAAGTTCAATTGGGGAAAATCTCGCAAGTTTTAAACACTCGTCCTAAGGGGGAACTACCAAGTGACACGGTGGTGAACCCAAAGGGTGGGAACAACACGGGACATGCCTTGGCCGTTACTACAAGGAGTGGAAAAGGTGGGGATGCAACAACCTCAAGCCAAAGGAAAATTGTGGATGATAAGCAAGTGGTACAAAAATATGAGATGTCGAACAATGAAGTGCAAGAAAATGATGAGGTGAAAATTGATATTGATGACAATGTGGAGGAGACTCCTGAGGAAGTGAACCCGTGTATGGAGCACATTATTGATATACCGGAACTGGTAGTACCGAAGGCTAAAGCACCTATGCCTAGGCATCCTCCTCCCTACCCTCAAAGTATTATCAAGCAAAATGGCGAGAACCAATTCAAAAAGTTCATTTACATGATGAAGAGTCTATCTATCAACGTGCCATTGGTTGAGGCTTTGGAGCAAATGCCGGGTTATGCAAAGTTCATGAAGGACTTGGTGACAAAGAATAGGTCGATGAATTGTGAAACTATAAAGATGACTCATCAAGTGAGTGCAATTGTGCACCCAATGGATCCTAAATTGGATGATCTCAACGCTTTCACAATCACTTGTACCATTGGGAGTGCCGACTTTGCTAAAGCTCTTTGTGATCTTAGGGCAAGTATCAATTAGATTCCTTACTCGATTTTCAAGACATTGGGGATTGGGCAACCAAGACCCACATCTATGATATTACAAATAGCGAATTGCACCAGGAAGAGATCGTTGGATATCATTGATGATGGGTTGGTTCGTGTTGATAAATTCATCCTCCCGATAGATTTTGTAATTCTTGATTGTGAGGTTGACTATGAGGTGCCAATTATTCTTGGGAGACCTTTCCTTGCTACGGGGAAGGCTCTAGTTGATGTTAAAGCCGGAGAACTTACCTTCTAGGTTGGTGATGAGAAGGTGGTTTTCCATGTGTGCAAGTCTATGAGGCAACCCAATAGCAATGACGTGTGCTCGTTCGTGGACTTTGTGACCGATGTGATTATTGATGAAACAAGTGTTGTGATGAATGTGGATGATACTTTGGAGGTTGTCTTGCTCAATTGTGATGATGAAGAAATGGAAGGTTACATGGAATGTGTGAATGCTTTGCAAGGGATAGGGTCGTACACTTTTGAGCCCCGCAAATTATCTTTAGATCTTGAGAATAGAATCAGTCCTCCAACAAAGCCTTTGATTGAGGAGCCTTCCATCTTGGAGTTGAATATTACCTCCACATCTTCGGTATGAATTTCTTGGCCCTTCTTCTACTTTACCGGTTATTCTTTCCTCTTGTTTGAATAACGTGTAGGTAGATTCCAAATTGGCAGTGCTACAAAAGAGGAAGAAAGCTATTGGATGGACTTTGGCGGATATTCAGGGGATAAGCCCCGTATTTTGCATGCACAAGATCAACTTGGATGAAGGTGCCAAACCATCTATTGAACATCAATGGAGACTCAATGAAGCCATGCAAGAGATTGTAAAAAATGAGGTGATCAAGTGGTTGGATGCCGGGGTTGTGTACCCATTTCTGATAGTTTGTGGACTTCTCCGGTTCAATATGTCCCAAATAAAGGGGGAATGACGGTGATCACCAATGACAACAAAGAGTTGATTCCTACAAGAACAGTGACCGGGTGGAGAGTGTCTATAGACTATCTCAAGCTCAACAAAGTCACAAGGAAGGATCACTTCCCACTTCCCTTCCTAGAGCAAATGCTTGATAGATTGGCTGGTCGTGCTTTCTATTGTTTTCTTGATGGGTATTCTGGCTACAATCAAATTCTTATTGCTCCGGAGGATCAAGAGAAGACTACTTTCATATGTCCTTATGGTACTTTGGCATTCTCACGGATGCCATTTGGGTTATGCAATGCACCAACGACTTTTTAAAGGTGTATGATGGCTATCTTCACGAACATGGTGGAGGATTTTCTTGAAGTCTTCAAGGATGATTTATTGGTGTTCGGGGATTCTTTTGATGATTGTCTAGCAAATTTGGACAAAGTGTTGGCAAGATGTGAAGAAAAAGACTTGGTGCTCAATTAGGAGAAGTGTCATTTTATGGTTGAGGAGGGAATTGTCCTTGGCCATAAGATCTCAAAGAATGGCATTGAAGTCGATAAGGCAAAGATTGGGGTGATTTCTAAACTTCTACCTCCAACTTCAGTCAAAGGCGTGCAGAGTTTCTTAGGCCACGTGGGATTTTATCGGCGGTTCATTAAGGACTTCTCTAAAGTGGTAAACCCGTTGTGCAAGCTTATGGAGAAAGATGGCAAGTTCCATTTCAATGATGATTGCATGAGAGCCTTTGAGTTGCTAAAGCTCAAGTTGAGTTCTACTCCCATAATTTCTATGAAGGAGGTGCCTTGGTTCGCGGATTTGGCAAATTATCTTGTGAGTGGTATCATTCCGATTGAGTTCTCTTCAAACCAAAGGAAGAAGCTCAAACAGGATTGTCAAGACTACTATTGGGACGAACCGTACCCTTTCTAGATTTGTACGGTTGGAGTGATTAGGAGATGAGTACCGGAGGAGGAACAAGTGGATATTCTTGGGGCTTATCATTCTTCGCCTTATGGTGGTCACCATGGGGGAGCAAGAATGGCGGCCAAAGTCTTAAGTTGTGGTTTCTATTAGCCTACTCTCTACAAGGATGCTAGTGATCTTGTCAAGCATTGTGATGAATGTCAAAGGGCCGGTGGAATCTCGAAGAAAAATGAAATGCCTCTCACCACCATTTTGGAGATAGATATTTTCGATGTGTAGGGTATTGATTTCATGGGTCCATTTGTGAGCTCTTGTGCAAACACCTACGTCTTGGTCGCGGTTGATTATGTGCCGAAATGGTTTGAAGCCATTGCTTTCTCCAACAATGAAGCGAGAAGTGTGGTGTAATTTTTGAAGAAGAACATCTTTGCAAGATTTGGTACTCCAAGGGCTTTCATAAGTTATGGGGGTTCGTATTTTTGCAACAAGGCTTTCGATACCTTACTCACCAAGTATGGTGTCACTCATAAAGTCACGACCCCCTATCATCCTCAAGCAAGTGGTCAAGTGGAAGTCTTCAATCGGGAGATAAAGAGTATTCTGTCCAAAACAGTGAATGTCAACCAGACGGATTGGTCAAAGAAACTCGATGACGCTTTATGGGCTTATAGGACGCTTACAAAACACCGGTTGGAATGTCTCCATATCGATTGGTGTTCGGGAAGGCTTGTCATCTTCCGGTGGAACTTGAGCATAAAGCCATGTGGGCTTTGAAAAAGTTGAACCTTGAATGGGATGTCGCCGCCAACTTAAGGGTGGCACAATTGAATGAGCTAGATGAGTTCTAGTTCCATGCATATACAAGTTCATCCTTATACAAGGAGAAGATGATGTACCTCCATGACAAGTACATTCGGAAAAAGGAGTTTAAAGAAGATGATCTTGTGTTGTTGTTCAGTTCTCGGTTACGGATGTTTCGGGAAAGTTGAAGTCTAAATGGAGTGGCCCATTTGAAGTTGTTGGTGTGACACCCTTTGGTGCATTGGACTTGAAAAATAAAACTGATGAGGTGTTTAGATTCAATGGGCACCGGGTGAAGCATTATCTTGGAAAAGTTGATGATGGCCACGTCGTGGCGGTTTTTCATTTCAAGTGATTGGTAATTTGCGTTGTGTTGCGATGTTAAATCAGGCGCTTCTTGGGAGGCAACCCATGTGTCTTTTTCTTTTTCTTTTCCTTCTTCTTTAGATAGGTATTGTTTTGTGCTAACTGGTTTTGAAGTGTGTTGTAAGAATGAGTGTGCTTTGCAGGGACTGTGCTCAGATAAAATTGGCTAAGTATGGGAAATGTGCGGACAACACAAATTTGAGTGCCACCGCAGAATGGACTCTGCCGTCGCACAATTCTTGTGTGGTCCGCACAACTGGGAAGCTAAAATTGCACACTCTCTGAAGTTTGTCTGTCAGAAAAAAGGCCAAAATGCGGCCGCACAAAGAATTGTGCAGTTCGCACAAAATTCTATGGTCACACCCAAAAATGTGCGGACTGCAGAATCATCGAAGGGTAATCAGTAAAGGAGTTCGGCCGCACATAAAATTGTGCGGACCGCACTCATCTCTTGAACCCCTGCCAAATTATGTTAAGTATAAATAGAAGGCTTCATTCTCCTGTTCAAACTTTACACACTTTGTACTTTCACAAAGGCAAAAGCACAGTACACTCATTTGATTCATGCACCTATCACTCATTTAATCACTTTGATTCTTCCTTAGAATCATTTCATAACCGGTAAGTTCAGTTCATCCATAAAAAAATTCATTTTTTCCTAATTATTGTTCATAAATAGTTTAGCCATTTTTAGACCTAATGCTAAAATTCATCATCATGTGAGTTGAAGTGTATTGGGTAACTTCATACTTGCTAAATGGGGGATGGTTAAACTAGTTATCATGTTTAATTGGTATTACCTTGTCTAATTTTTGCGTAGAAGTTAGAACCCTAAGTTAACTGCCTTTATTTTTTGAATTGTGCGGCCGCACAAGAAATTGTGCGATCCGCAGATCCTTAGGCTTAGGGCATACGATGTGAACTAATTATGCGGATCGCACTCCAAATTATGCGATCCACAGAAATTAGACTGCGGCCGTAGAAAAGTGTGTGCGGCTACAAATCAGCCAATTCTCTGTCTTCAGAGAGTTGACATTTTTAAGCCTTCATTGTGCGACCGTACTAGGAATTGTGCGGTCCGCATTTCAGTTGTGCGATCGCACAAGAATTGTGCGGACCGTAGAATCATGGTTGCGGCCGCACTTCAAAATTGTGCGGTACGCACTTTCCCATCTGCGGTCGCACTCACAAATGTGCGAACCGCACTTCTCTACCTGCATCTGGTTTTCCAGCAACTGTCTTATACTGTGAATTTGAACTTAGTTGAATCCTGTTGCTATGTATTGCAGACAATGGTTAGATCCCGTGGAAGAGGTGATACATCAAAAAGGAGGGGTGAACCCTCCTGAGGCCGAGGCAGCGGTAACATACCACTCTTAGTGCAGAGAGTAATAGAAAAGAAAGCAAAAGCTGGGAGAGTCTCGGAACCTGCTGAGTCAGTTCCTATGTCCTGTCTAGGGAAGCATCTGAGGGAAATTCAGTGCAAGAGCAGCCCGATGCACAGTCACAGCCAAGGCAGTTCCCGGGGAGACTCCAACTCAGAGATGAGCCTTCCTTCTCAGCTAGATCTTCTGAGGGTCCGAAAGATGACAGCCAGGGTTTAGAGCCCTCTTCCTCACATGCCCCCGCAGCACCAATTCCAGTTAACAATGATGATGATATACCTGATGACGGTTGAGAGGGTGATACCCGAGTTGCCGGCCTTGAGAGGTCGAAGAAGAAGAGAGTCTGGGAAGACAGATTCGTGAGCATGACTGCTTTCAACAGGTTTAGAGAATGGTGGACTCAAATATCGCTCAATCTCGAGCGTAAATTTAATTTGAAAGATTTGGATAGATACAACCCGAACGTGGAAAGATAGTTTCGGGAGAGAAAATGATGGACATGGTTCTCTCAAAACGTGGTGGACGCCAATGAGAACTTAGTCCGGGAATTCTACACCAATGTGGCGCATATCAAGAAGGGGACTAAGGTCATGAAGGTGAGGAACTTGAAAGTTCGATTTGATCAAACCTCCCTGAAAACATACTTGGGGCTCGAGGATGTGGAGCCGGTACAACATCTGGAGAAGTTTCGAATGGGTGATGCGGCTTACCCTTTGCTAGCCGAGATTTCAGCAGCTCTACGACCACAACCGCCATGGATCACAGCAGGGGTTCCCATTCAGCGGAACACCCTCAATTTTGAAGTTAAGGGTTGGCAGACGTTTGTATGCAGATGGATAGACCCTAGCCGGAATGAAAACATTCTTCCAATCCCTCGGGCAATCTTAGTTGCCTCCATCATGGCCGGGTACCCAATCAATGTGGGTGCCATCATGTCGACCAACATGTCTCTGATCGGCAGGCAGGGTGAGACTTCCTACCTGTATCCAAACACCATCACAGAATATCTTACAGATGCGGGAGTTGAGTCAAGGAGCTTTGAAGGACCCGAGGAACCCGAAGAACAAGGGTAAGCCTTCTACTACCATGGGCCAGACTGAAGAGTCATCGGTGGTAGTTACAACTTCAGCAGCCATACCTTCAGCTGACATCCCTACCACTACAGTCGGGCCTTCCACTGATACAGCTGCCATACCTCCTCCTCCATATTCCGAGCCATTATCAGCTCCATCTACTTCCACTCCGAGGATGGTGCCTATACCAGCTCATCCACTCTCTGCGTTGCGATTTTCCCAAACCCTGGCGAGTCTCAACAACTGGATGGAGACAGCCACTGCAAAGATGGCTGACCTATCTAGTGCTGTTGCAGCACAGACATCTACCCCGACACCCCAGATTCCTCCGACAGTGGAGGAGACTTTGAGGAAGATTTTAGAGAACCAAAAGACCATTATGGACACCCCCTAGTGGCACACAGAGCAGCTATTGAGCAGCTTTGGAAGAAAGTGAAGAAAATGAGGAAATCACAGGTTTTGAAGAAGTCATTTGACAAGCTGAGATGGGAGGTGACCAAGATAGTAGTAGCTAGGGATCTTTCACTTGAATTGCTGATGGAGACAGCTCCAGCGGCACCAGCAGACCCAGTAGCACCATCAGCACCAGAGGCACCAGTTGGCCAGTCTGAGGAGCCAGACCTTGCCCACACTGCCGAGGCGGTGCTACAGATGTTCTCCAACCCAGCTACTCCCCGAGCAGAGGATAATGAGATACAGTTGGAGGAGCCTGAGGGTGGTGATGCTGGTATGGATAAAGAGACCACATAGGGAGTCCTCTTTACTCTTTCCCTTCCTTGATTTTATTTTGTTAAGCAGGGACAATGCTTATTTTTATTCGGAGGGGGGTGCAGTTTATTTGGTTTGATGACATTGACCTGTAAATAACTGATAATATTTTTCTTTTTCTTTTTGTTATGTATATATTCTTTCTCTCTATTGATGTATATGTTCTCTCTTTCTCTCTCATTTTGTATATTCGTTTATGCTTTCTGTAGTTTACTTTATAGCTTCTTTATTTTATGTTCTTAGTAGTCAATGTTTAGTCTGTTAGCTTCTTATTTACTTTAATAGCTTCTTCTTAATTTAGTATCTTCTTTTCATGTTTAAATGATCAATAAGCCTTTGGTTTTCTTAATGCCACGGTTCTTTCCGAAGGTGGTTTTTGTGTGAACCGGTGACTCTTCCCAATGATGGATGGCGTGACAACCTTCTTAAGGGATTGAGTCCGTTTTTGATGTTTTAGTAAGTGTAGTGGTAATAATGAATAAAAGGACCTAATTTAGTTGAACTAGATGAGTCGAGCATGCTTCACTTGGTACCAACACACGTAACTACGGGCTTATGATTAAAAACAAGTTCTTGGAAAGAAATAGCTCTAGTTAGTGACCTTTTGACTCTTGTGTTGACTTAAGCAATCATCGAGTGGTTTACTTGAATCATTAGTGATTTTCAATCTTAAATATGGTTGTTGTTGACCCTCGACTCTATCCTCTTTAACAATCCAGCCGTGTGAGAAGTGAGATATTTTGTTGCAAGTCCGAGTACCATGTGAATGCTCTAGAACTTACCCCGAATGTGTTTCTAGGCAATATTCTAAGTTTTTTTGGCTTTAGAAGTGATTGTAGGCTCTCCTTGACCCGCTTGAAATTTTTCATGACCCAGAGCCTAAGACATTTCTCATTTGATAACCATGTTACAAGCCTTTACCCGTTTTGTAGTGACCCTCCCTTGGCACCCAAGCTTTTCTTAAAATTCTTGAGAAGCAATTAACTAAAATATAAGTTTGGGGGAGAGATGAGGAGTTTTAAAGTGGTATCAAATCACAAAGAGAGTAAAGAAATGAAGAAAAAGAAAGAAAGAACAAAAAAAAAATACAAAAAGAAAGTGAATAAGTTGAAAAGTTGAAGGGATTCAAAGAAAAAAGAAGTGATACAAAGGGTGGAGAAAACAAAGAAGGAGAAAATGAACATCATGACCAAGAAAGATTGATGTTAATTCTCTCTAGTTCCCCTAAGGAAAAAGAAGATGATTCAAAAAGTCGGCACAACATGAGCCAAAAAGAGAAAATTGAGTGCTTAAGGAAAGATGAACCCATTCTAGTCCAACATTTCCTACCTTAAACCAAAAGCCTTCATTACATTCCGAAAAATCCCTACGTGATTTTAAGTTGAGTGAACTTACATTAGTGGTGATTTACATGAGGGGCAAGCATATGTTACTTAGAGCCGTACTTGTGACATTCTTTTCAGAGAGATGAGCGAACTTTTCATAAATCCTTGAATTGAGTGCTACATTCTTAAGTGAAATATGCTAACGGAGAGTAAAGGAGGAGGAGTTTAGGATCCACAATGACCTACATGAAAGAGCGAGGTTCCTTGATGAATGAAGTCAACTCTTGATGCTAAAGTGTCACATATGAACTATTGGTGCTTAAAACTTCAAATCATTATCTTGTTGATAATTCATAAGTGTTGTGGGTAATTATTGGTCCAATTGATGTGTGTTTGACACACCTTAGATTAGTTGGAAAATCTCTTAACTTGTGGAGGTGGGAATTACTTTAATTGCTTGAGGACAAGCAAAATCATAAATTTGGGGGAGTTGATAAGTGGGGATTTTGACTGCTTATTAGCGCCTTTTTACTTTCGTTTTAGTCTAAAAGTGTGTAATTGTATTCCCAAAAAATGATAAAATATGCTTAATTGCAGGAGTATTTGAAAATAAGCCACAAAGATGAAATCTAACTCAAGAAGGAGTGATTTTGAACAAGGACAAAAACCAGGCACAGCAGCTCAAATGCGGACCACAGAAGTCAAAGCTCAGAGAGATCAATTTCAAGCTCTAAAAGAAATACGGACCGCACTAAAAATGTGCGGCCGCAGTAATCTATTATGCGACCGCACTCAGGAAATGTGCGGCCCATAGAAGAGCCCAGCGCGGCCACACTCAGTTTTGTGCGGACAGCAGAACACTCAAGATGAGGCTGCATTCCAGAATTGTGTGGCCGCAGATCCAGCTCCTATCAAGTTTGAAGAAAAGTGCGGACCGCACACAGAATTGTGCGGCCGCAGAACCTCTAAAAGGGCATTTTTTACGAAAATTCCAGCTTTGTATAAATAGACTTCTTTCATGAAATTAGGTCAAGTTTTTTTTTGAAACTCTTGTAGCCGTTTCTCTTTACTACTTTAGGCAACTTTAGCTTACTTTAGTAATTTAACATTGGATTTTTGTCTTTTAATCTTTCAATATGGTTTTATTATCATTTCTTCTTCTGTTTCTTCTATTCTAAGCATGAGTAGCTAAATTTCTACTAGAGTTGTGCCCCAACCCTAGTGTGCCAAAAAGAGAAAATGAGTGCTTAAGGAAAGATGAACCCGTTCTATTCCAACATTTCCTACCTTTGTCCAAAAGCCTTTATTATATTCCGAAAATGCCTTACATGATTTCAAACCGAGTGAACTTGCATTAGTGGTGATTTACATGAGGGGCAAGCATATGTTACTTACAGTCGTACTTGTGACATTCTTTTAAGAGAGATGAGCGAACTTTTCTCAAATCCTTGAATTGAGTGCTACATTCTTAAGTGAGATATGCTAACGGAGAGTAAAGGAGGAGGAGTTTGGGATCCACAATGACCTACATGAAAGAGCGAGCTTCCTTAACGAATAAATTCAACTCTTGATGCTCAAGTGTCACATTTGAACTATTGGTGCTTAAAACTTCAAATCATTGTATTTGTTGATAATTCATAAGTGTTGTGGGTAATTGTTGGTCCCAATTGATGTGTGTTTGATACACCTTAATTTAGTTGGAAAGCTCTTAACTTGTGGAGGTGTGAATTACTTTAATTTCTTGAGGACAAGCAAAAGCTTAAGTTTGGGGGAGTTGATGAGTGGGAATTTTGACTACTTATTAGTGCTTTCTAGATTTCATTTTAGTCCAAAAATGCTTAATTTTACTCCTGAAAACTAATGAAGTACGCTTAATTGCAGGAGTATTGGAAAATGAGCCACAAAGATGAAATCCAACTCAAGAAGGAGTTATTTAAAGTGAAGAACAAGAATTGGGCAAAAAGGCTAATGTGTGGACCGCAGAATTCCTTCTGCGGCCACAGAATGCAAGGGAAATCCAATAGAGCCTTAGAACGAAGTGTGGACCGCACACTTTTTGTGCGGCCGCAAAAGCTATGTTAGAGCTCAAGTTCCGAAAAGTCTCATTTCGAGCCTAAAGGAAATGCGGACCGCACAATTATTGTGCAGCCGCAGAAGTCAGCCATGCGGCCACACTCAGATTTGTGCGGCCCGCAGAAGGGCCCTACGCGGCCGCACTCAGATTTATGTGGACCGCAGAACTTGAGACATGCCGCCGCATTCCAGAATTTTGCAGCCACAGATCTATCTCCTGTCAAGACCCAAGCGAAGTGCAGACCGCACATAGAATAGTGCGGCCACAGAACCTCCGAAAGGGCAATTTAGTCTGATATTTCCAGCTTTGTATAAATAGACTACTTTCACGAAATTAGGTCAAGTTTTGAAGTTTGAAACTCCTGTAGCCATTTTTCTTTATTGATTTAGGCAACTTTAGCTTACTTTAGTGATTTAACGTTGGATTTTGTCTTTTAATCTTTCAATATGAGTTTTATTATCAGTTCTTCTTCTGTTTCTTCTATTCTAAGCATGAGTAGCTAATTTTATAACTAGGGTTGTGACCCAACCCTAGTGTGAACCTAATGGGTGTTTCATTTATAACTTGTTTATGGTTGGGTGTTGATTATTTAGCCTTGTTCTTGCTATTTATTGTAGAATTAATGATTGCAAACATTAGTTCATACCTATTTCACTTGGTCTCTACTTAAGAAAGAGAGACGTAGTCTAGGAAAATTTGGCTAACAAGAATTTGGGATGAAATGAAGATATTGATAGTCCCAATTAAAGCGTTGAACCTAGAGATAGTAAAATCCGACTTGAGCACTTTATCAACTGTTTGGTTCAATGCCCATTTGGACTTGAGAAAGCCAAATTGGGCAAAATCTCTCTTACCGGGAGGTATTGAGTGGGTACTTGAGTGTTGATAGCTATAATACACCCCGACCAACAGAACAAGCTTTAAAGTCTACAACTCGTTAGGCAAACACCTAGGTGAAGGTCGTAACCCTAGGCCTTTTACAATATTTAAAAACAACAACAAAAACACCATTTCTTAGTTTCAATAACTTGTTTGCAATCTTAGTTTAATTTAGCTATAGAACCAACCAAATTTGTGGAAGTGTAATCAAAGATAGTTCAAACTCATATACAGTAATATATACTCCTAAATACCAATCCCATAGCTCCCAGTGGAATTCGACCCCAACTCTGTTGGGTATTACTATTGCATCGACCGTTTCATATCCTCAAATAAGAGGTGTGACTTGGACGATATCAGAGAACAAGCGGGAGATGCAGAGCAGATATCCACACCTATTTGTTACTCCAAGTATGTTTCTAGACCCGTTCGAGGACGAACGTTTATTTAAGAGAGGGAGGATATAACAACCCGGTCGGTCGTTTCGAGAGTTGAAGCCCTGTTCCCCCCGTTTTTTGCTCTTTTTTTCTCTACAGCTGTTATATGACTTACTGGGTCGGTTGGTTCGGGTCTGGAGAGGATTCAGAGTGAATTGAGACACTTAGTCTCATAATTGAAAGCTTAAGTTAGAAAAGTTGACTAGAAGTTGATTTATGTGTAAACCACCTCGAATTTGAATTTGGATGGTTCCGTTAGATCCGTTAGGTGATTTTGGACTTGAAAACGTATCCGGATTGTGATTTGGAGGTTCGTAGTAGAATTAGGGTTGAAATGCCGAAAGTTGAAATTTTGGAAAGTTTGACCGGGAGTGGAATTTTTTATATCGCGGTCAGATTGGATTTCCAGAAGTTGGAGTAGGTTCGTGCGGTCATTTGTGACTTGTGTGCAAAATTTGAGGTCAATCGGACGTGATTTGATAGGTTTTGACGTCGTTTGTAGAATTTGGAAATTTCAAAGTTCATTAAGCTTGAATCCATGTGCAATTCATATTTTGATGTTGTTTGAGGTGATTTGAGGGTTCGACTAAGTTTGTATGATATTTTGGGACTTGATGGTATGTTTGGTTGAGGTCCCGGGGGCCTCAGGTTGTTAACGGATCATTTTTGGACTTAGCATGTTATCTGAAGACTGCTGGTGTAATTTTCTTGTTTCCTCTTACACATTCGCGAAAGGAGTCTAGCGTTCGTGAAAGGCATCTATGGGTTGAGGAAGTTTTGTTCTTCGCATTTGCAAAGAAGGGGACGCGGACGCGAAGGTTTGGACTGTGAGTAAATCGCAAACGCGAGATAGGGGATGCGTTCGCGAAGAAGAAATGAGGCAGCTGGCGACCCCGTACTATTGGTCTACACGTTCGCGAGAGAAGGACCTCGTTCGCGATGAGTAATTTAAGCAAGCTTCATGCTCGCAAGTCAGTGCGCGCGTTCGCAAAGGGTTAACTTGAGGGGTCAGTCACAGTGTTCTACGCGAACGCGAGGGTCATGTCGCGTTCGCGAAAGAGGTGTACCTGGGCAGATTTAAAAGATTCAAAATGAGGGTTTCGAGTTCATATCATAAAATTAAATTGGGAGCTCGGTAGAAGTCGATTTTTGGAGAGATTGTTGAGTGGGTGTTTGGGGTAAGTGATTCCAATCTAACTTTGGTCATTTTCCATGATTATGCCTTTAATTCCATCATTTAATTTGTGATTTTGGTGGAAAATTGGGGAAAATGAGGAAGAATTCTTGGACTAGACTTTTGAGGTTTTGAATGGAAATTTGTTATCGGATTTGAGTAAATTTGGTATGGTTAGACTCGTGGTTGAATGGACTTTCAGATTTTGTGACTTTTGTCGGATTTCGAGACGTGGGCCCGGGGGCCGGGTTTGAGCCGATTTCGGATTTTGGTTATGATTTCGTATTTTTCTTGTGGAATTGATTCCTTTAACCCGTATTGATTGTATTGTACTGCTTGTGGCTAGATTCGAGACATTTGGAGGCCGACTTGCAAGGCAAAGGCCTATTGGAGTAGAGTCTTGGATCGGATTGAGGTAAGTAACAGTTTTAAATCTGGTTATGAGGGTTTGAAACCCCAGATTTACGCATTATGTGATTATTTTGGATGTGACGAACGTGCTAGGTGACGGGCGTGTGGGCGTGCACCGTAGGAATTGTGACTTGGTCCATTCCGTGAGACTGTAATGTTGAATAACTTGTTGTTAGCTATATGCTCTCCATGTGTTATAGAAATTTGACTGTAAATAATGTTAGAAATCATGTTTAGGCTATGTGTTGGTACTGTAGGGACCCACATACCTGTTGAATTACTTGTTAATTGCTACTTGTACTCAGTCGTAGTCTTACATGCAAATTTTACCTCAGTCTCTGTTATTCCTTATTGATACGTTATATATGTATACGGCAAAATCGGAGGGTCCAATTTCCCATCATCGAGGCATTTCGGAAGGTCTCCTCGAAGTCTCAAGGCCGCAAAGATACACTCGAGACTTCTCCCTCGGAATCCGTTAACACCTGGCCTTAAGAAGATATTGGTCGGGGCCAGAATGAAAATGGGAAGTTCCCAAGACGCGACTAAGTATGTCGCGGCTAAGTCTAACAAAGCCTAGCCGGGCTATTCTGAGCCCTACTCGGGGTGTCATTTCCAGCCGTCCCATCTCCATATCTTTACATCTAATGTATGCCTTACCTTATAAGTTTCTCCCCTCTATATAAAGGGGATGCTGTTTATTTTGTAGGGGGATGTTGCTCCAGAAAGCTCTACATGAAATATATGATAACTCTCTCTCTTTCTCTCTAGGATACTCTCTCGAAGTTGTTGTTCTATATTATTATTTTCATACTTGCTCCATATTCATTGCTTATTTATTGCTTATCATTGGCTATAAAGAGCCTCCTTTAATATTATTGCATCCGATATCCCTTCCCCGATTTCCCCCGATAGCTCGAGCCCGAGCCTGAGCTCGAGACTCGACCTCGAGGCCCCAAATCGACCAGCTCGAGGCCCCGAATGGCTATCTCTCGGTTCGATTACTGCTTTAGTCTAGCTCGCGGCTCACCCTTATACTACACACACACAGCATCAACTGCTCCACGACTAGCATAAAAATAGATAACGTATTTTTAGAGTCCCATCAATAAATTTAATTGTCATTACCATTTTCACGGTAAACAGTTTGGCGCCCACCGTGGGGCCAAAAATAATAGTGATTATTTTCTTGCTAGTTTCGTCGTACAACGCAAGTTATCTTTCACACTTCTTCTTATCCAAGATCTTCTATTTCAGGTCAAAATGTTTGGCTCAGTGAACAGAGTTGAGAACAACAACCTCGAAAACCACGGAGAAAACGGTGTAACAGTTCCGATCGTCGGCGCACCACCGCTGAACCCTGATAACGCGCCCGGACCGATTCCAGCGGACGCGGGTTCACAAGACGCACAGCAGGTTGACGAAACCTCACGCACCGACAGAAGCGTACAACAAGACGACCAACAGGAAGCCCAAAAAACCCCAGCTCGGGAAGAACAGGAAGTTAGCCTTCATGTTATCTTTGAAATATTGCAGGCACAACAGATGCCTATCGCTCAGCTGCAAAGCCATCCAAAAACTCCCATTACCATAGCACCAATAACAGCTCCCCCGACCAAATAGGTACCGGAGAGACTGAGCAATAATGGTTCGACGACCGACCCTGCTATCGTAAAAATGCTCGAGGATCTTTCCAGAAGGATCGAGTCGGGCGAGAAGATGATAGCCGCCAACGAAAAGAAGGTCGAAACTTACAACTCCAGGGTCGACCAAATCCCGGGCGCGCCCCCGATCTTGAAAGGCGTAGACTCGAGGAAGTTCGTGCAGCGGCCGTTCCCGGAGGAAGCAGCTCCGAAACCCATCCCAAAGAAGTTCAGAATGCTGGAACTCCCGAAGTACAACGGGACCTCGGACCCCAACGAGCACGTTACCGCCTATACGTGCGCAGTAAAAGGCAACGACATAAAAGACGACGAGATCGAGTCCGTCTTACTGAAGAAGTTCGGGGAAACACTCTCAAAGGGGGCCATGATGTGGTACCATAATCTAGCTCCCAACTCCATAGACTCATTCGCCGTGCTGGCAGACTCCTTCATAAAGGCGCACGCCGGGGCCATCAAAGTAGCAACGAGGAAATCCGATGTATTCAAGATCAGGCAAAGGGAGAACAAAATGTTGCGAGAGTTTGTGTCTCGCTTTCAAACGGAACGAATGGAACTAACCCGGGTCTCTAACGACTAGGCGGTACAGGCCTTCACTCAGGCCTGAACGAGCAGAGTTCTGTGGCCTCGCGGCAGCTAAAAGAAAATCTGATCGAGTATCCTGCCGTAACCTGGTCGGATGTCCACAACCGATACCAATCAAAGATCAGGGTCGAGGATGATCAATTGGGAGCCTCTTCGGGCTCAGTATACCCAAACAGGCTCTTAGCAAAAGAGTCGAAGCCGAACGAAGAAAGGAATCAGCCATACACCGAAGACAGGAGAAACGCCCCGAGACACAACCCGCCTCGCAACGACCGACCGATCAATCGAGTGCCGAATCCCCGAGGGTTCATTAACAGGGACGGATTTGACGGAAACGCGGGACTAACAGGGGCACCACGCCTATCAGAGTACAACTTCAATGTCGACATTTCAGATATCATGTTCGCCATCGGCAAAATCAAGGATACCAGATGGCTCAGGCCTGTACAGTCGGATCCTTCCCAAAGGAATCATAACTTGGTATGCGAATTTCACAACACGCATGGCCACAGAACCGAGGACTGTCACTAGCTACGAGAAGAAGTGGCCAGGTTACTCAACAACGGTCATCTCAGTGAATTCTTGAGTAAGCGAGCCAAGAATCAGTTCCGAGGAAGAGAGGCAGCCAAGAAGAATGAAGTAAACGAGCCACGACACGTTATCCACATGATATTAGGAGGGATCGACGCTCCTCAAGAACCCGTGATGAGAAGGACAAAAATTTCCATCACCAGGGAAAAGCGAACCCGGGGATACATACCCGAAGATGCCCTCACATTCAGCGAGGAGGACTCCGAGACCCTATCTCAACCTCATAACGATGCACTGGTAATCTCTTTCCTCGTAAATACATTTCAGATAAAGCGTGTACTCGTGGACCCAGGTAGCTCGGCCAACATTATCAGGTCGAAGGTAGTAGAGCCAGCTCAGACTACTAGACCAAATCGTGCCCGCCACTCGAGTCCTCAACGGATTTAACATGGCAAGCAAGACAACAAAGGGAGATATCACTCTTCCGGTCAGCTCGCGACTCAAGATTCCAAATTCCATGTCATCGAAGGAGACATGAGGTACAACGCCTTGTTCGGGCGACCGCGGATACACTGCATGAGAGCGGTACCGTGCAACCTCCACCAGATGATGAAATTCCCAACAAAAGACGGGATTAAAACCGTCCACGGGGAGCAACACGCGGTAAGGGAAATGTTCGCGGTGCACGACGCGGCACTAGCGCCAATATCTCCACTCTCGTGAGAGCCTAAGGACAATCAAACTACATCTTCGGCTAAGCCCGATTCAACACAGTGGAGGAGCGTACTGAGTCCCCGGCGCGAACAACATAGGCGTACCAGACCTCGGAACGTCGCCAAAAGCATCATGCGATAAGGTATAACCATCTCCCTTTTCAGTTTATATTTCATACTAATCCTTTTATACAGGCACTCGATCAAAGCGGTCAAATACATACGCCCAGCACGAAGACCCTAAGGTTTTAAAGACATCCGTTGCACTCTTTTCCTTCGATCGAGTTTTTTATCCTGAAGAGGGTTTTGCCGGCAAGGCTTATAACGAGGCAACACCTATATGCTACCTGAGGGGAATCCAACAGATCCTCAAGGCTTCTTTTTCTATCAACCACGAGCGTCGATGGACGCCCTTTCGGAAGGTCGTCCGCTCAGAAAAACCAAGAAATGCAAATAGGACCCTAATGAGAAAATGATGTACCAGGCCAAACGGTCGAGTGAACCGTGTCCGCACAACCGAGCCCCTGATGGCGGAGGCACATGTAATAGTGTCAAATAATCAAAGAATGCTTTTTGCCAACATGATTCATGCTCAAAGGAAAACCTAGTGTTTTTGGCCAAAACGATTTCTCCATCAGAAAACGTCCTGAATACTCGGAGACTTGCGTCGATAATTCGGCACCCGCGTGACCTCAGGGTCGAAACTCCGGACTAATAAGCCCCCAACGAGGCAGCATGAATATCATTAACTATCTCCAAAAAGACAGCGTCCCGAATGCTCGGAGACTGGCACCAAAGAACTCCACATACGCACGACCTCAGGGTCGGAATCTCCAAAGTTGTAAGCCCTCAATGAGGTAATCCAGAGCTCACGAGTAAAGGCTCTCAAGCCAAAACGAACTAGATGACTCGGAGACTATCGCCAATTGCCATTCAGCAAAAAACCCAAGGCCATAAGACCCCGAGCGGGCAGACTCGATCTTGTAAAACTTGCGCAAAGCAACAACACGAACTGTAAGACCTTCAAGCAAGGCATGAATCATACTTGCATCAAGTATCAACAAAAACTGTAAGACCTCAAAAGGCATGAAAAGTTTTGTAAGACCTTATTACAGGCATAAAATCAATCTCGAAGTTCAGGATATATATCGAATTTGTAAGAACCCTAAAAAGGCATACCCTCGATATAGACGCCTAAACTACTGTACTTGGGATCAAAAAATGGCTCCGGCCAAACATAAATGACTACGGTCATACGGCTGCACCAGCCAAACTAACGCGACTCAGGAACGCCCGACCGTCGCTACAAAATCATGGGCCATTACCTCGAATCTATTTCAAAAAGAACTGGTTAAACAGGCTACCCTCAACAGGCAAAAGAGCTTCGACCATGTCAGCTCCGAATCGTAAGGCTTCAAGCTACTCAGCCTACGAGCCAAACCTTATGAGGTGCTCGAACATCGCCGCTAATGACTGGAAATCGAGGTTCTTCCCGAACCGATGACAAGTCAGGCAAAATCATTGCAAAAGTCCTTAACGAAATAAAGCCTAGCGAGTCTCAGGGCCAGACATATGCCTAAGGGCAAAGCGTAAGAGCCATTAACGTCAGCCTAACGAGTATCAGGGCCGCACATATGCCTAAGGGCAAAGCGTAAGAGCCATTGTCGCCATCCTAACGAGCCTCAGGGTCGCACATATGCCAAAGGGCAAAGCATAAGAGCCATTGTCACCAGCTTAACGAGCCTCAGGGCCGCACATATGCCTAAGGGCAAAGCGTAAGAGCCATTGTCGCCAGCTTAACGAGCCTCAGGTCCACGCACACACGCCTAAGGGCGAAGCGTAAGAGCCATTGTCGCCAGCTTACATAAAAGATCTCTTGGATCGAAGGCGTAAGAGCCATTGTCGCCCGCCCAATACAAACGTAAAACTTGAGGGTCGACTGAGCTCGAGTCGTAGCCCGACTCGGAGACCGGACCCAAGAGAGTTAAAATGTAAGGGCCACCAGCCCATGCAAACATAAAAAGCTTGAGGAATATATGAGCTCGAGTCGAAACCCGACTTGGAGACTCTACCCGAAACAGTTGAGCAAAAGCGTAAGTGCTCAATATGCATGCTTACACTAAAGGTCGCATCGACTGAGCGCCTAAAGAGCCCAAGGACCATATCTCGAGTCTAATGATTTCTACAAGCTCAAAGGTCGGACCAACCTGGTTCAAATCATGACAAATAGAAACATAGAAAATACGAATCGAGGGATTCCTCCCTTATGCATACAAATAATACAATACGAACTCCGTTTACAACACGCTGTGAAAGCTATATACATAAGAGCAAAGAAAGAAATAAAATGTTCCCTTCTGGGACTATGGACCGGCGGCCTCTTCCTCACCATCTTTAACATTGGACAGAAGGAATTTGGCATCATACTCCTCCCCCTTGGCTTGCTCGATCTATGCAGAGAGATCAAAACCTCTGGCATGAATCTCTTAGAGGGTTTCCCTCCGGGCTTTACATTTCGCACACTCCTTGCTACTACTAGCACGATCAAGGGCTCTCCTCAGATCGGCCTTAGCAACAGCAGCACTCCTCGAATATACCGCCGCTCTCTGGTCCACCCTGGTGCTGCTCATCACCGTCCCGACCCGACATTCACCACTTCGGCTTTCGCCTCCGAGAGCTCGGACGAAAGCCGTGCGATCAGATTTTCCTGTGCCAACTCATTCGCACGAACGGTCAGAAGCTGTATCTCGAGGGCGGAAGCCATGGCTGAAGCACTCTCTTTGGCCGTGGAAGGGGTACTTACACAAGCCAGCAGCTCGTTGAATTCACGTTTGGCTCGACCAACCTCGCCCCAGAGCTGACCCAACTCCTACGCCTTGTTCTCCGGCTGAAGTATCAAAACATTAATCCATAGGTATAAAAGGCGGAATGCGAGCCAAAGTGGAACGCAGGATACCTGTCTTTCTAGGCGGCTTTCGTGGCTCCGATTCTTGTCTGCCTCACACCGCAGGGAAACCAGCTCACTTTCCTTTTCTGCACAAAGAAGCTTAAGGGATTTTTCCCTATCCAAAGCCTCCCACAGCGGGGCCTCACAGTGAAGCAATTCAGATTTGAGCCTGTCAAAGGCCTACGAAAGAAAGCTGAATAAGGAGAAAGAAGAGCGCGGGATCGAGCTAACCTCGCAGCGATTGAAAACTCACCATGAGGCCGAACTGATGAGCCTCACCGAAGGCCGAGCAAGCGTCCAATGGCTTGCCACCATATGAAGGTAGTTTTTCATTCGAATCGCCTCTTTTTAACCACCGAGAAGGACTCGCCCCGCTACAAGGCCCTTCGCATCTGGGGGGCCCTTTCCGTTTTTCATCGACCCTCGGTCCCAAGGATGGCAATCCCCTTGCCACTACCGAAAGACACGGCCTCATTTCGGGTAAGTCTCCGATACTTGCGGTAGATGAGTTAATAAGCCAAAAAGAAAGGCGCCATTTTCAGGAAAAAAGGCACCGGACACCTACCGTGATGCTTCGCCTCCCATCTCCCTTTGGACAGATCTCGCCATCGGTGCTTATCGTGAAACGAGCAAGCTGCCAACTTACGACACCACTCGGCTAAATCGGGGACCTCATTAGGCGACCACTAAGTTGCTATAAATATGGAACGAAAAGATATCACTACAGAGCTCGCCTCCGGTTAAAATGATGGTAGGTCAGGTGAAGACACTTACGTGTGAAATTCCACTTCTCAGGAAATGGAAAAAATTCTCCAGGAATGACATCGATCGTTCGAATCTGAACGAACCGATTCATCCATCCACGATCCTCGCCCTCTTCATTTCCGGCAATAGGGACTCGGGTAGATCGACGTCGCAGAGCGATCAAACCCCGATAAAACAATGGCCGATACAACCTCACGAGATGGCTTAGGGAAAATTCAATCCCGGCCTTGTCGGCGAAATATCTCATCATCTGCACTATTTTCCAAAGGGAGGGGTGAACCTGCGCCAAGGTAACTCGATATCCCCGGCAAAAATCAAGCACGACCCGGGCGGGGGGACCCGACGCGAAAATATGCGTGTATACGCTCAAAAACCCCTCAACGTATGTCATGATGCTCTCCTCGGAAGAAGGTACTTCCAATACCACTCCTTCTCCCCATCCGCAATCCTTTCTGATCGTTTCAAGGTCTTTTTTTTGCACTGATGAGATGATCCTCGACACATGATCCCGGTGACCTGGAACATTAGGAGGCCTCCCCGACGCTATGACTCTCCTCGGGGCAGAGCACCTCGAGGCCCACTCAACAGGCACCGGCGGTGCGTCACTATCACCGACCGAATACGAGGCATAAGATGAATTCCCCTCTCCTTGGCGGTCGGACGTCGATGTAGCGGTCATGCTTACGATGGGATAGGAGGAGAAGGGCGAGGATTGGGACAAAAAATCCTGAGTTAAGACAATGAAAGAACTAGCATGAGACGCCAGGTTCTGTGAAAGAAGTAGTCCCTCAAAGCAGTAGTGTCACCATTAAAAAAGGCAAATGAATGAATATATAGGGGCAGAGCAACAACTGCCCACCTACCCAAAAAGCCAATTAATCCTGGCCGCGTTAACATCACCCTCTCCTAGGGAAACGCACTGACATGGCCGTTCCAAGCCCCTTTTTACCCGATTGGGCGAGTGCTATTGCCCCGCAGAATCCAAGAAGCGGCGAGACCTCGAAGATTCCCTGATGTCGCTAGCACCAGCCCAATAGAAGCTGTCAATTTAACTCCGGGGCACGACCCAAATTAAGAACCTCGATCGCTCCAAAAGCGAATTTCGAAAGGCTAACGTCGAAAGTCAAGAGATTAAAGTCGCGAGAGCAAAGGAACAAAAAGAAAACGGAGAGAAGAAAAATCTTTTTGTTACATTGCCAAAAACGTATTTACAAGAGACATCTTTACAAAATCCATCCCCCGGGGATTACATGCACATAAGGACTACTCTCCATCTCTGCTATCTTCGTCCTCATCAGGGGCAATCAAAAGCACCAGTTCCATCTCCAATTCACGAGCCTCCACAAGATCAACTGACATATTGATGCTCCTGGAATCAATCTCCTCCAGGGTTTTTCTCCTTGCCTCTACCCTAGCATGTTTAATAATTCGAGCTAGTTTCTGATCAGCTGCTATCGATATGTCACGAGCTATTTATTGTGTCGTGGCTGCATCCTCTAGGTAAGTAGCAGCATTCCTTTCCATCTCGGACTTGGACGCATTTAATGCAGCGATCTCCTTGCGAGCGCCCTCGAGAAGATCGAGGGACGACGCCAGTTCCGCAGCCGATACCTCACCTTGTTTCCTCAGCCCGAGAATCTCTGTGTTCAGTTGGCTGATCAGCAAATCATTTTGCTCAACCTACAAAAGGAAAGTAAGCCAATCTGCATCGAAGTATGGGTGAAAGGGTCGGGCACAAGCAGGAAAAAATACCTGCGCAGCGAGATCGGCTTTTTCTCGAAGCGCTCTCTCCAAAGTGGCCCGTAGCTCTCCTGATTCCTTCTCTCCTCGGGCAGACTGAGTCTCCAATTCCCGCAGCATCGAAGCAAGCTTATTGCACTCCTTCTCACGGTAAGAAAGCTCCTCGCGGAGCTGGAAGATGGCATGACCATACATATCCTTGCACTAAGGCACAGCGGAAAAGTTAGAAAAGAAAAATGAGGAACGACACCCAAAAGAGGCATACGAAAGACGGCTACCACTTGCTGCATGTATCTCTCCGCCTCCTTAACAGCCCCAGGAACGTCAAGATCGACATTATCACTAACACCGTCAAAGATGTTGGCAAGCCATCCTCCCCCCTTGTGAGGAGTCCCCGCTTTGGCGACGCTCGCATCCCGAGCGTCCCTCAGTTCCCCCGACGAAACCTGAAAGCACGAGATGAGATCATTCATGTCGCCAAATTCCCCAAGAGGCAACCCCTGCTCCTAAAAAGCTCCGGTCCCCCTACCGGAAACTGCGCCAAACTCGGCCATGCGATCCGAGCCACATTAACACCCTCCTCGAGGGTCTTCGGTTCACGGGACCGACCTGAGTTGGCCGTTCCAGATTCAACGGCCTCCGATCGAGACACCTGCGGGGCTCCTACGCTCAACCTCGTCCTCCGCGCTAGCACATACTCATCGTCGTTCTCATCCACAGCACCGGGATTTGCCCTTACAGTTGAAGCAGAGGTCCTGGTAACGGCTTGATGCTTGTGTGACCTGAGTTTCTTCGCCGCGGGAGGATCAGCGACCACCTTACCTTCCCTTTTCTTGCCCTTGCCGGGCTCTGACGCCTCTGCTTCACCGCCAGGGGGCGGCCTCATCTGCATATTCTCGCCGAGACTTGCACAAATGCAATAACCGCAAACTGTCATCGCAGAGGACACAGGGAGAAACACAAATCTGAGGCATAAGCGGTAAGGAAACTCTACCATGATTCTTGGCCACCCATCGCCCCTTGGCCAGGTCAGTCCAGGACTGAATGAGGTATGGGAACGCCTTGTCCAGCCGTTGGATCAATCCTAGCAAATCAGGAACTGCCTCGGGGCACCAATCAACAGCTGCAGGAGACACATAGAGGTCGTCATTTCAAAAGAAAAATATTACTTATAAAACGCGGTTAAGGGAAAACTGCTTACGCTGTGTGTTTCATTTTTCTGAAAAAGGCATCCTCCGGGCTGGGATGATATCAGAGGTCTTTACCCGGACGAACCTGCTCATCCACCCTCGATCCTTTCCCTCATCGATGCTCGAGAAAAATGATTTATTGGATCGATGATGGAGCCTGATCAAATCTCCATAAAATCGAAGAGTATACATCCTAATCAAATGATTGAGGGTAAAAATCTCACCCTCGACCCCTTCGGTGAAGTGACGGAGCGTCAATACTATCCTCCAGAAAGAAGGATAGATCTGACCAAGCGTCACTTGGTACTTGTCACAGAAGTCAAGGATAATCGGGTCTATCTCCAGGGGAGAGGAGTCAGAAGAATTATCAGGACCCAAGGTAAAGGGATAGGTATATACGTGGAGGAAGCCGGCCTTATAGTACATTATATTCTCATTAGGACCGGGGATCTCCACCTCCACTGCCTTTCCCCATCGGCAGTCCATCTTCGCCATTTGTATGTCAGTCACGACACTACTGTATCGAGATACATGCTCACATCGGCCTGATGTGGATGAAGTGGCATCGATGGTGAAATATTTCGACATATCAAGATTAGGTGGAGTGTACTGTTTCAAGGAAGGTATCGCTCTGGTTTTCTCTTTAGGCGATCGAGGTGATGACGCGACTTCATTTCGCCGAGGGACTTTCCTAGAAGTCCTAGCCATATCAGCAGTAAGATCTTTTCTAAAAAGATGAAAGAGTGTAAAAGATGGTGGGTCTTGACTCGTGAGTTTGAAGATGCGGAGTATCAAACAGTCGATATATTTATAGGAATTGCTTGGGCAGCAGAAAGGGCAGGGCGATAGGCAGTTCGCGGGTTCCTCGATAAACGCATTTGACGGGACCCTTGCACGATTTTTTGAGGTAAGGCATTTAATGCTCTTATGGGATGTCGTCAGGGCAATGATACCCTCGAAATGGCAATTCAAAATCGTTTCCTACTACCTCGTTATAGGAAACGCGGAGACTATCTGTATACGGCAAAATCGAAGGGTCCAATTTCCCGTCATCGAGGCATTTTGGAAGGTCGCCTCGAAGCCTCGAGGTCGCAAAGATACGCTCGAGCCTTCTCCCTCAGAGTCCAATAATACCCGGCCTTAAGAAGAAATCGTTTAGGGCCAGAATGAAAATGGGATGTTCCCAAGACGCGACTAAGTATGTCGCGGCTAAGTCTGACAAAGCCTAGCCAGGCTATTCTGAGCCCTACTCGGGGTGTCATTTCCAGCCGTCCCATCTCCATATATTTATAGCTAATGTATGCCTTACCTTATAAGTTTCTCCCCTCTATATAAAGGGGATGCTATTTATTTTGTAGGGGGATGTTGCTCCAGAAAGCTCTACATGAAATATATGATAACTCTCTCTCTTTCTCTCTAGGATACTCTCTCGACGTTGTTGTTCTATCTTATTATTTTCATACTTGCTCTATATTCATTGCTTATTTATTGCTTATCATTGGCTATAAAGAGCCTCCTTTAATATTATTGCATCTGATAGCCCTTCCCCGATTTCCCCCGATAGCTCGAGACTCGACCTCGAGGCCTCAAATCGACCAGCTCGAGGCCCCGAATGGCTATCTCTCGGTTCGATTATGTCACAACCCATCTCCGAAAATAGATCGTGATGGCGCCCAACACCATTATCGGGAAAGCCAACGCGGAAAATGTACTTTAGTTCTCATTTTTACCTTTACCCAAAATAAGTGCAGAAGTTTATAAAGCTCAAGTCAAATCAGAAATGAACAATAATACGACAAAATAGTTGTAAAACCCCAAAATGATAGTCTACTAACGTGTGTGCCAAGACCTGGTGTCACAAGTAATGGGCAACTAGTAGAATGTATAAAATAATAAAACTATCCTACTGTCTGAGATAGAATAGACAGCAAAAGTAAGGAAAAGACTCCATCAAGTTGCTGAACGTCACAGGAAGGGGGAAGCTCACCGTGGATGTCTCAAGCTATGAATCAGGGGTGCGCACCAAACTGATAGTCAGATGTACCTGCCTCAGATACTGTACAATTAAGTATAGAAGCGTAGTATGAGTACATAAACAACATGTACCCAGTGAGTATCCCGTCTAATCTCGAAGAAGTAGAGACGTGAGGTCGACTTGATACCACTAGGGTCAAATAATATAATAAGTTTTTTATGCTAAGCATGGGAGTCACAGAAAATCAACAGTGTGTAGCAAGAAATATTAAGTGATGTTCTAAACAGCTTTGCAGTCAACCAATCACTTTTCAATTATTTAGCAGAATAAGTCATAGATGAAGTTTCACATAGGTATCATGCGCACATTATGCCGAGGTCGACGGCCCGATCCCACAGAAAATAAACTGTGCACTGCCAGAGGGTCGAATGGCGCGAACCATAGATGCATCTATTTCTACCGAGGCGATCGGCCTGATCCACAAATATCAATTTATATCAAGAAAACACATGAGTGTGCATTTATTTCCAAATATATTCATACAAGTATCCACAAGTATATACATTCGCGTATTTTCCTTTCCCTGACTCTAGCATATCCTAAGCGGTCACATTAGGTGGAAAAATATAGAGACAATCGCCAATAAAGCATGATATGAGTCCTAGACTAGCCATACAATTAACATAGTAGTAGCTGTGAGCACGTGTTTTTTGCCCTATGTGAATTACTCCCATAAATTCAAGAAAAATAATTTTTCCCATTATTTGCAATTTCGTAGATTTTTGTAGCTTTTTTCTAATTGCTTGCATTTGTCCGCGCATGTTTAATTTTTTTTAATTCATGAAAATACAAAAAATATATTGCATTTGCATTTAGGATTTAATTTTTACATTTTAGATTAATTAGTAAATTAGTTTATTTTATAAAAATGAAAAAATCACAAAAAATAACTCATTTTTTTGCATTTTTAATTTGAGTTTCGAATCTTGGGCGTTTTTCCTTTAATTTGGTATTTAATTATTTGGGGTAAATGTTAGTTAGAGTTAATTAATTTAATGTGGTAGGATAATTTGATTTAAGAATTAATTTAGATTTTCATTTTTATTTAAAAGGAATTAAAAGAATTTGAAAATAAAAAGAAAAAGAAAAGAAGTGAAAAGAATTAGATTTTGGGCTAATTTCATTAAAAATCCCAAGCCCAATTGATTTGCTCCCCTCTACCCGTCCAAAAACCCAACCAGAACCAGCCCAAACCCGCCTATTACCCGGTCTGCCCCACCAATAATCAAAACGACGTCGTCTTGAGTTCCTATAATTTAAATCAATCCAAGCCCTTCATTCCTCTTCATCCAACGGCCCAAGAACCCTCCCCTATCCTAAATAAAATTGTCTGAAAACCCCATTAACCTAGTACACCCTTGTCTATCATATCTCTCATCAGAGACTCACCATCTCCCCCAACCTAACGCCGCCTTGAGCAAATCCGCCATTTTCACCGGCGAGATAGCTTCGAATCACCACCAGACTTCAACCACATAATCCTCATAGTCTTTTAAATACTAAACCATGACTAATTTTCNTTAATTTCGGATCATAAAAACGGCGCCCTAGAGTCTGTTCAGCCTTCGTTTCCTCATCTAAAGGGGTTCGCTTCCGTTATTTCGAAGTTGATTTTGGGCTAAAAGGAGTGCTAGACATTTTTTCTCGCAAGAACAAACCGACTGGCACTCTTTTTCGCTTCAAATCGAAAGTCAGGGGTCCTTTCAAGCCATTTCCATCCTTTGTCTTAGGTATTTAATTTCTTTCTCTTATTTTGTTCTTCTCACTTTCATCTCTTCTGATTTTCTGTTTTCTCTGGGTTTTTTTTATTTATTTATTTGGTTAATTATTTTGGGCATATTTAGGATTGAGTTTCAATTGGTTTAAATTAATTGATTTGTTAAGCGTGTGTTGATTTTCTTTGTCTTTTAATATTTTACTTTGTTTCAAAAAAAAAGGAAAAAGAGAAGTCTCATGTTTCGGACTTTGCATTAGTTTGTTTGGGCAGTCCGTTTATGAATTGGGTTGGGCTCTGAAAATCAGAAGTCCAAAAAAGGGGGGAATTAAGCCGGGATGAGAGGCCCAGTTGTATAATTTGGACCTTGGGTCAATTTTACCCATATTGGTTTGGCTTCAGGGGTAAAATGGGGCTCCTAAGGGGTAGTTTAGGGTTTTTAGGTATGGGAAATCTCTGTAACTGAATTAGGAAGCTGTTAGGAAGGTGTCATTAGGACTTATCTGAAAATCTGAGTTTTAAGTTAAGGGTATCTAGGCAAAAATGAGAATTTGAAAAGGTTTAGGGTGCAAAACTTAGCTCATTTCTGCAGCCCTAAAACCTTGCCTATAAAGGCACTCTTACTTCACTAGCAAGTGAGAAATGGAGAGATAAAAAATCTGAAAAAAACTGGAACGGCTGAAAAACTTTGGAATCACACTAATTTCTCAGCATTCCTTTATGGAAAATTGTTCAAAATTCTGAGTATTTTGAAAGTTCTGATTCTCTTCATTAGTTAGAATCTCTTGAAAACCTCTAATTCTGCACCTGGGTTGAAGATGGTTTGATTCTGGGATTTTGGAAGTAGGGTTTGAGTTGGTTTTGTGTGGAGTACTATCTAGTTGCTGTTTCAATTCGAATTTCTGGGTTTTGGCTAATTTCAAACACTGTTTCATTGATGTCTTGCTGCTTATTGCCTACTGATTTCTGCACTTCTCTTGTTTCCCCTTTCATTTCCAGGTATTTTTCAACACTATGGATATCACTTGAGTGTAATTTGAAGTGTGGATCTGGAAAAGTTGATGCAATCTGATGCTATTTGTTATTGAGCTTCATTTCTTCTTCTTTCAATTTTATGCACAGCATGTAACACTTAGTTTTAGAAAGATTCTGATTAGTATATCTATCAATGAATAGGATGTCATCGAAATCTGGAACATGTTAGTTTATTAAGTGTTGTTCTCTTAAGTTTTTTATCAAACTCTGTAGTCAGTATTGGAATTCTTTGCCCTGTTAGCTCATCTCTGTCTTTACCTTTTGAATCTGGTTTGTATTAGCGCATAAATTATGAGTTTAGCTCCTCTAGTTTACATGAGTTAGAATCAAAATATTTTCAGTCAAGTTGTACGTGTTACATCTGTGCTAGTTCAGCTGAAATCAGTGGTTCGTTTGGTGTAGATTTCTGGTTTTTAGCTTTGCCCAATAAAGGCTGAAATATGACCTCCTGTTAGTAGTATAGAATAGTAGATGTCTTTCATTTTCTGTCACTTTGAGGTTATGCATGCTGTTGGTTAAAATTGTGATGGTATTAGATGCTGGATAACAAGAATGAGTTGATGTTTAGATTATATCTTCTGCATAAAAGGAAAGTGACGATAGATGTGTTCTAGTACTTGTTTAAAGGACAATCAGTAATTGTTTTGATTTTCTTAAAGCAATATGACTTGTAAATTCAAATTTGAATGCCTTGACTTTGTGCCATGTGGGGACTCGAACTTGAGTCTCAATGTTTGCTGAAGCTGGTCCATTCTCAAGCTTGAGCTCTCTTTTGGGCCCAGCTTGGACTATTGCGAAACTAGCGTTCTTTGGCTTACTGTTAGCCCACTGTCTAATGAATTAAATTGGAAATTTAGCATAGAAGGTAATCTGAACCCCTTTAGGCTTTCCCTTAATTAATTGGACTCTTTAAAATGGGTTGAGGTGTGCCATATTAGCCAAAAGACATAGTTTATGGCTCTCATGAGCTAATCTAGAAACCTTTTGATTAGAATAAATCGAGGTGTGCCGTGCCGAACAAAACCTCAAAATGCATGGCCCTCGCTTAATTAATATTGTAATCCTTAGAAATCGAGGTGTGCTATTTAGTTGAATTTCATGGCCCTCGTAAAGTTAAAAATGCGTAGTTGCTTTAGGCGCGTAATTTAAAATCACCTTCCTAAACTTGGGTGTGCATTTCATGTGACCCAAATCCAAATCTTAACAACGTTAAATAAAATGTGTCTCGGACTGCGGGTGCATTTCATGTGGCGCGGTCCAAAGATGTGTTTGACGTTGAAATCTTCCTTAAAATAATTAAAAGATAAGGTTTAAAAAAGCACATAGGTTTAAAAGTGTTTTAAAATCAGATAAATAAGCCAAATATAACAGTTGAGCGACCGTGCTAGAACCACGGAACCCGGGAATGCCTCCCGGGTTAACAGAATTTCTTACCCAACTTTCTGTGTTCGCGGACTGTAAAACAGAGTCAATCTTTCCTCGATTCGGGATTTGAAACCGGTAACTTGGGACACCATAAATTATCCCAAGTGGCGACTCTGAATCTTTAAATAAATAAATCCCGTTTCGATTGTCACTTTAAGTTGGAAAAAACTCCCTATATACCCTTCCGGAGGGTAGGAAAACGGAGGTGTGACAGCTCTGGCGACTCTGCTGGGAACAAGAACCTAGACCTCTGGTTCGGGGTTCAGAATTCGAGCTTAGAATATCTGTTATAGTTGGCTTTATTTATTATCTGATTTTTGCGTGTTTGAGCCTAATGTGCTAAATGTCACTTTTTACCGCTTTGATATTGTTGAACTGTATATAAATTATTGCGAACCTCTCCTCTCTCTGAGTCATCTAAATCATCTGGGAAGTGTGCACTTCGTGTGACTTCTCTTCTGTTAGATTTATTCCAATTTTAGAACGAGGTTTGGACAAGTTGCAAAGCCGGTGAAGCTTCTGTATTCCCGGTACGCTGCCCCCCCCCCCCCCCCCCCGGCTCGAGCTGTCCGCTCGAGTAAGCCAGGTCTAGAACAGATAAACCCAGGTTTTAAACCTAGAATAACTCAGCCTCATGTCGGATCCCTAGTAGGAACGTTTGTTTGCATCATGTGCACTTGACTTAGGGGACTCAACACAGGGGTTGGGTCCGTCTAGGACAGGTGTACCCAAATAACATACCATCTTGATGCATCCTATGTGCTACATGTTGCATTTATTCAAGGGTAAAAGGGTCATTTGGCGGACCAATGATAGCTGAGGGAAAATGAAAAAATAAAAAAGAGAAGAAAAAAAGAAAAAAAGAGAGGGTGAAGTGTGAAGATAAAGCAAGTAGGGCCCAGTTATGTTTTTTGTTACATTTTTATTAAGGAAATGACAAAAAAAAAACATGAAAAATTCAAAAGATTTTGCACTTTTTCATCATTTTCCGAAAATTAAAAATTAAAAAAAAGGAAAAAGAAAATACAAAAATTTTGCATGTTTCATCATTTTCAAGGAAAAGACAAAAAAAACATATTTTTCTCTAAATTAGTTGTTTTTTTTTTAATTCTCGCATGTATCCAATCTGCCCGAACTATGCGAACCTGATTCTCGTCTCTCGGGGCGGGATACATAGGCAACCCACATAGGGTCCGGTCTTCCTAGTAAATCTTAGGTTCTTGGCTTCGTGGGGTCTTAGCCAAATCTTGCATTTTTAGCCACTTTTAGTCACATAGGTTAATTTCAGAAAATAATCACAACCATGTATTGCATGTGTCTAGTAGAGAATGTTATTGTCTCACATAGTGTTGGTTTCAGTTTTCTCATACAGGTGTGAATCTACTTATCGGAGTTTGAGCATGACAGATACCCGAGGACCACTGTGTTCAGGAGCTGCCTGAGGAGTCTTTTGATGTTTTTGAGTCTATTGTTCATGTTTGCTTTCTAGTCTTGTATAGTAGTATTCAGTCATTTAGTTGATTCTAGAGTCTGTCATAGTCCAGGTAAGTTTGTCGAGTCTTTCGTTATTATTTCCTATTTCGCATTTGACAATGTATTATAAATCAAAAATCCAAAAAAAGAGATATTTTGCGTTTTTATATTTCTGTTAGAATTTTCTTTAGAAATACTACTCCTAGAAATTAAAAAGAAAAAAAAAAGAAAGTTTGAGGTGGTTTTATTTTAGGAAATTAATATTTAGAACTCAAAATAAAAATTGCTTTTATATTTCCTTTTAGTACATTAAGACCAAAAATCCAAAAAAAAAATAAGAATTTTATATTAGTACCTCTTTAAAAGTTTTCTTTTAAGATATTAATTCCAAAAATCCAAAAAGATTTTCTTTTGAGGTTCTTCTTTGGGAAATTAACGAAAAAATGAAAAAAAATTCAAAATAGTTTTCTTTGGTTTATTGTTTAGATTTCCTAAAAAAATAAAAAAAATAAAAAAAAGAAGAATCAAAAAAAATAGTTTTTCTCTTGTAGGGTTTTTCCTTAATAATTTCCCATAGAGTGTTTGTTTCAAAAAGAAAAAATAATGTGCTCGTTAAGCTTGAGTTTAGAATAGGTTATAGAACATTGAGTCTAGAAAATTCAAAAAAAAAAAGAATTTGCTTCTTTTATTTCTCTTTTCTCATCAGAGTAGTCATTAAGGTGAAAAAAGAAAAAAAAAAAAAAAAAGAGAANATTCAAGTGTTGGTAATCAGGAGCCCACCTGAAGAATGAAAGGAAGCAGCACTTATTCCGATCTCCGAACTACGCAAAGATACTGATTCATAGCGCGTCATGATACGTAGGCAACTACATAGGGTTCGATCGAATCATTTTTAGGTTTATTTAGTAAAGGTAAAAAAAGGAAAAAAAGAGAGGTGAAGTTGTGGGGCGTGAGAAATGAGAGGAAAGAAAAGAGTGATAATTAAAATAAAATAAAATAAAATAAAAGAGGAAGGAAAGTGAGCAAGCCCAGAATTGCGAGGAAAGAAAGAAAAGAGAAGATTCAAATGAATAAATTGGGATGATTCCATATGACCTTCATACCCTCGAAATCATGTTAGAACCGATAACTGTGACTAGGTGCATTGCACGCAATGTGATATTTTAGCTGTTAATGCCCTAACGCTAACGAGATGACTCCACTTTGTTCCTTTTGATATCTTCATAGCAGAAAGGTGGTTGGTTTGTGGTTCTCAAAGTAGTAACTCCTCTCCACAACATAAAAGGCAATGGCGGACAACAACAAAATTGGGTTGGTTGATACTGGTGCCCGAAAGTAGTTGGTTGAACAAGACACTGTTTTGGCTGATGAGGTAAGGATATTAAGACAACACATGACAGACATGTATCAGGCCTAGATGACTGGGAAGGCACCACCCCCGCCACCACCTAGCTTCTTAGATGCTACCCTTACCCAAACTCCGGTCATAGTGCCAGATGATCCTCCATACTCTCCAGATCCACCCGCTTATCACAGTTTTCCCAACCACCCTAGTAGCTCCATCACTCGTCCTCGAACTATCTTTTCCCAAAAGTGCCCTCCTGTCACATCCATTATCCCCGACAATGAATACCCACTCAAAGCTCATGATGCCCAATATTATCCCTCAGAGGTTGCCCATAAGGTTCCCAACTCATACAAGCAGAGCCGCGGGATGAGCCTCATGTTGAATATGAAAAGGTCACAGGAAAAGAAGGGCGAGATGAGATACCTAGGAAGCTGAAAGGCATAGAACAGTCCTTAAAGAACAAGCAAGGAATGGGAGACCAGGGTAACATGGCTTACAAAGAATTGTCTGTGTCCCCTGACGTTCGCCTGCCCGTGGGGTTTAAAGTGCCAAAATTTAACTTGTATGATGGGTGTGGAGATCCGGTAGCCCACCTGAGAGTTTATTGCAGTGAAATGAGAAGTGTTGGAGAGAAAAATGATTTTTTGATGGCATATTTTAGTAAGAGCTTGACTGGGGCAGCTTTGGAATGGCATAATTGTCAAGATGTCGGTAAGTGGCCTACATGGGATGACATGACTCAGGATTTTGTTCGACACTTTCAATACAGTATAGACATTACCCCAAATCGCTCCTCCCTACCTCAGATGGAAAAGAACCCAAGGAAAGTTTTAGGGACTTTTGGCTCAGATGGAACGAACAAGTTGCTCGGGACAGTCTTCCCATTGATAGAAAAGATGTTGTTGAGCCCCGCCAACGACAGGATCTAGTGGGCATTCTTGCTAAACGGTTTCAGCCTCAATATCGACCCCGCGGATATCCTTGTAATCCTCCCCACTGCTAGTTCTCTCCACAGATTCTCCAAAATCGTACATCACTTTCCCGATACCCCGTCCACAATGCACCACCATATGCTCCACATCCACGAGGCCTGCGATGGCCCGCACAACTTCCACAAATGCCTTACTCGCCCCCTCAGGCATATCAACCACCTGCCCGCAAAAGGTTCTAACCGAGGCTAGAGTATAAAATGAAAAGACTACTGGAAAAAAAAAAGGCTTTCACCCCTATCAGAGAATCATATGCCAGTCTGTTCCAGAGGCTGAGGCAATTGGACATGTTGAAGCCGATTCAGATAAAATTGCTCAACCCTCTGCCAAAGAAGTTTGATTTTTCTCAAAGGTGTGCATATTGCTCCGATGCCCCGGGTCACAGTACAGAAAAGTGTTGGCACCTGAAAAATGCAATTCAGAAGCTTATTGATGCAGGTGATATTGTCGTGCAAAATCCAGATGCTGCAGACACTAGCGAAAGTCCATCGCCTGTTTGTAATGAGACGCATATGGTGGGTATGATTTGTTTTAAAAAGGAATATGAGAATTCTTCTGAGATCCTCGGAGGTCCACGCGCTGCAAAGCTTTCAGCGCTATCAGAGGTTGATCTTAATAACGAGCAGGCAAAGGGAACCCAAAAGCAATTTGTTAAGAACAATGTGATGAAGACTTGTGAAGGTCCTAGTATTGTTAATGCAGAAGTCAGTGGCTAAGATGTAAAGCTTGGTGATTGTAAAGATGCTCCTTTCTTGGCTAGCCAGGGAGGAGTCTTGGTGGTTTATTTTATTGTAATTTCTGTTGTCCGGTTTATTTCAGGGTTGTAATCCGGATATTGTCTTGTGGCACAAACCCTTCTATCCTTTTATTTTGCCTGGTTTGTTTAGTCGTAGTAAATCGTTTAGTGTTGTCTAGGTTTGTTCCAGGGTTGTAACCCCAGTTTAGTGCTTGTTTTGTTGTTCAAACCCCTTCACCGTTTGTCTAATGCAATTTTCTGCTTTCTGTTATTTCTAGTCATTTCTGTTTAGTTCTCTTCTTGCTCGCTCTAGTGACATGACATGCACGCATAATTCTAGGCCTGGTCTTAAAAGTTATTTTAATCATGAAGCAATGAAATAATTTTTAGGGACATTTGAGGGAAGTATGTAAAGAGATTTTGAGATCATTTGAAGCCCGAACTGTGTGAAACTGGGGCGGATAATTTGGGAAGTTAATAGGGTGGCGAGAATTCGTTGAAGTAGAGTGCATCTCGGACGATTTGAAGGAAGCGACTTTGAGTTCAAATGCATCTCAAGTTACAAAATAAAGGAAGTTTTCTCCGAATTGACGGAGGATATCCATTGTGAAAAGGGAATCATCCAACGAGGGTTCTGTACTTGACAAGGAGCTAAAGAAAAGTGGAAGGCATATCAGTGATATCAACGCCGAAGCCGCAAAAGAAATATTGTGCATGATCTTCAGTTTTCATTTCGAGTTGCATGTGTTGTACTTGGCATTTTCAGGGATTGGGAGGCCCTCTTTCAGCTACCCAAACATTTATACCATTTGATACTCTCTTGAGTCTGTACTAGTTTCTTTGACCTCCCCTCTTTCGGAATCAAGTTGGAGTCATAAAAAAAAAGTTATGTCCCTATAGGTTATTTTAAAAGGCGCATACCAAAAGGAAAATTCAAAAAAAAAAGAGAAAAGAAAAAATAGAGATAAAAAAAGGAAAAGAAAAAGGGAAAAGAAAGAAAAAGAAAGAAAAGAAAAAAAAGAAAAAGAAAAATAGCAACAACAAAAATTGTCTTGTGAACTACGTTTGACCTGATTCTTGTCACCACAAGATACGTAGGCAGCCTAAGGGTTCGGTCATACCAAAAAAAAATATTTCATAATCCCACGAAGTCGAGAGTGGCAGAAATTCCATCTGAAAAAGAAAAAGAAAAAAAAGAATCAAATTCCCTTGTTTTAGAAATTGGGGCAAAAGTTTTAGAATGGATTCCAAAAGTTGCAAATAAATTAACCCTGTTGTCATAGTTATTTTTGAGCCTTTATGATATCCTTTCTTTGTAACCTTGTCCAAAAGCCACATTACAGTTCAAAAAAGACCTCCTGGATAATCTTTGAGAGTGCTGAGTTTAGACATGCCAGGAGCATACGATGTTTTTACTATGGTCAAGGCCTGGTCATCTATAGAGGCAGAGGAAATAAAAGAAAAAGAGCAAAATGAGATAGTTTTATTGGTGAAAACCTTCACAGGCACCATAAGGCGATGGTGAGTTGAGAAAAGAACAAAATGAGAGAGTCTTATCGGTGAAAACCTTCACAGGCACCATAAAGCGATGGTGAGTTGAGAGAAAGAACAAAATGAGAGAGGCTTGATGGTGAAAACCCTCCGGGCACTACAAGTCAAATAAGGATCGTGAATCGGATTGGATAATCAGAGCATTAAAGCCCAGTTTCATGGTTTAGGGGTATAACAAGAGTTAAACATCAGACTCGCTTGACAGAATAGGCCATAGGTGCATGTCATGGTCATTAGAGTTGATATCCACATCTGAAATGTTTCTACTTTGTAGTTTTCTTGTTAGGAATCATCTCTTTCCATTGTCCTTTACTCTGTTCCTTTTGTCTTGTTTACTTCCTCTTTCTGAGTCTGTTTGATCAGAACAAGTGAGAAATCACTTCAAAATTTGCCACCAGCTTTCCAATTGCACAAAACGGGATCTGGCTAGCACATCAAAGTGTCATAAGTCAGGAAAGAACAACAAGCGCACTGAGTTGGTAACAATCAACATGCTTTGGGATTCATGTGAAATAGAAAAGATCGGTATATGCCCATTCATGAATAATGCAACAGATAGAGGGTGTTGGGTTGGAATGGATCAAAGGTATTTTCTATGATAAGATTAACAAAGAAAGTGGTTAACCAGTGACAAGCAAGGTCTTCCAAGCGGAAATCAAAGTTATCATGGCAAGTGAAGGGGCAATAGACCTCAAAGCCAAGGCCAGTGTTTTAAATCAGGAAAGAATAGCATGCGCACTGAGTGGGTGGAAATTAAAGTGCTTTGGGATTCATGTGAAACACAAAGGTTCAGTATACATCAGTACGAGCACAATGCAATAGATGATCAGTATTGGGTTTGAACGGATCAGAGGTATTCTCCGTGATAAAGGTGATAGAGAAATATGGTCAGTCTATAAACAGGCAAGGTCTTTCGAGTTGAAACCGAAGTTACCATGAGAAGTGAAGGAGCAATCGCCCTCAAAGTTCAAGGCCAGAAACCAACCACCATGTTTAAATTCACAAGTTTTCTTTGATTGAAACAGGGGAAGGAAATTTTGTTTGTTCCGGAGAAACCCTCCGTGAGGAAAGCAGGTACCAGACAGGCTCGGTAGTGAATTCCAGTACCTTCCTGGATGACAGGATTTGGTAAGTTTTGAGACCCTCGCAAATGACAAGGTCTGACGAGAGGGCTACTTTTGGGAAGTGTAATTTGGCATCTAAGCTTTTCACTTTTGAGATAAGGTTTGGTTTGAAATTTTCAAGATAAAGGATTTTAGTTTAGAATTTGTTCTACTCACAGATGCTCCCAGTATCAAACTGGCGCAGAAAAATTTCTTTTGTTCATCTGTTTTGTTGTAATCAGGTTTAAAGAAAGTAGCAGTTTCAGAGGAGCCAATTCAAGTGTTGGTAATCAGGAGCCCACCTGGAGAACGAAGGGAAGCAGCAATTCAAGTGTTGGTAATCAGGAGCCCATCTGAAGAATGAAAGGAAGCAGCAGTTCAAGTGTCGGTAATCAGGAGCCCACCTGAGAACGAAGGAAAGCAGTTCAAGTGTTGGTAATCAGGAGCCCACCTGAAGAACGAAAGGAGGCAGCAGTTCAAGTGTCGATAATCAGAAGCCCACCTGAAGAACGAAATGAAGCAGTTCAAGTGTTGGTAATCAGGAGCCCACCTGGAGAATGAAGTCAAGTGTCGGTAATCAGAGCCCGCCTGAAGAACGAAATGAAGCAGTTCAAGTGTTGGTAATCAGGAGCCCACCTGGAGAATGAAGGGAAGCAGCAATTCATGTGTTGGTAATCAGGAGCCCACCTGAAGAACGAAGGGAAGCAGCAATTAAAGTGTTGGTAATCAGGAGCCCACCTGAAGAACGAAAGGAAGCAGTAGTTTAAGTGTCGATAATCAGGAGCCCACATGAAGAACGAAGGGAAGCAGTTCAAGTGTTGGTAATCAGGAGCCCACCTGGAGAACGAAGGGAAGTAGCAATTCAGGTGTTGGTAATCAGGAGCCCACCTGAAGAACGAAGGGAAGCAGCAATTCAAGTGTTGGTAATCAGGAGCCCACCTGAAGAACGAAAGGAAGCAGCAGTTCAAGTGTCGGTAATCAGGAGCCCACCTGAAGAACAAAGCAATTCAAGTGTCGGTAATCAGGAGCCCACCTGAAGAACGAAGGGAAGCAGTTCAAGTGTTGGTAATCAGGAGCCCACCTGGAGAATGAAGGGAAGCAGCAATTCATGTGTTGGTAATCAGGAGCCCACCTGAAGAACGAAGGGAAGCAGCAATTAAAGTGTTGGTAATCAGGAGCCCGTTCAAGTGTCGGTAATCAGGAGCCCACCTGGAGAACAAAGCAATTCAAGTGTTGGTAATCAGGAGACGACCTGAAAAACGAAGGGAAGCAGCAATTCAAGTCTTGGTAATCAGGAGCCCACCTGAAGAACGAAGGGAAGCAGCAATTCAAGTGTTGGTAATCAGGAGCCCACCTGAAGAACGAAATCAGGCAGCAGTTCAAGTGTCGGTAATTAGGAGCCCACCTGAAGAACGAAGGGAAGCAGTTCAAGTGTTGGTAATCAGGAGCCCACCTGGAGAACGAAGGGAACCAGCAATTCAAGTGTTGGTATTCAGGAGCCCACCTGAATAACGAAGCGAAGCAGCAATTAAAGTGTTGGTAATCAGGAGCCCACCTGAAGAACGAAGGGAAGCAAATTCATGTGTTGGTAATCAGGAGCCCACCTAAAGAACGAAGTGAAGCAACAATTCAAGTGTTGGTAATCAGGAGCCCACCTGAAGAACGAAAGGAAGCAGCAGTTCAAGTGTCGGTAATCAGGAGCCCACCTGANAGAAGAAAAAGATAGCCAAAGAAAATGACGCCCTTCGAGCCCAAATTCGGGAAATAAAAATAGCAGCCGAAAACCCCGCTAGAAGTGCAAAAGATGAAAAGCTTATAGATAACCTTAGGCGGAAGGTGGGTGAGTATGGTTTTGATATGAACAAGGCAGAAGGTGAACTATCCAGGGCCCGAACAAAATTGGCTAAGAATGCGGAGGAGCGAGCATGTTTGGTTCAACAGTTAAAAGAGAAATATGACAATGAAGTCGTGGGGTTGAAGAAAAAGATCACCGTCCTTGAGAACAAAATGACTAAGCAGGCAAAAGATTTCAAAGCCGAAAGAGAACAGTGCTACGCTTTGATGGCACAGTTAGAGGGAGACTTACAGCACTTGCAAGAGCAGAATCATACCACCGCCCGGATCTTAGAGGCTAGATCCCAGCAGATCGGGCGTTTGTTGCAAGAAAAGGGCATCATAAGGGAAAGGGTCAGAAGGATCGCTGACTACATCGCAATGAAATGCAGTAAGTCTGAGGACATGACCAGATCCATGTTCTTCGCCACGGTAATGACCTTCGTCCGCCAGATAATGGAGGATCTCTATCATCTCCAAAGGGATTTGGCGCGTAGGCCCGTGGCGAGACCGACTGATGTCCCGCAGGCCCCAGGAGCAGTTGAGGCATTAATGTATTCATGATTTTTACTCGAATCTGTATTTTCGTCTTTCTGTTGGAGTCTGTTAGTCTGTTTTTGAGTCTGTATTTTTTTCTTTATGTTGGAGTCTGTTAGTCCCCCTTTTCGAGTCTGTTAGTTTTAATGATTAAATTCAGAAGGATGAGTCGTTGTAATCAAAATGTTTTTTTATGAAAACTTGAAAATCCCAAAATGTTTTTATTTTATTTTGTACACTTATCCTCCAAAACTACGCTTGGTCTGATTCATGCGGGGTCATGATACGTAGGCAATCCCCATAGGATTCGATCATAACCAGAGAAAAAAAAGAGAAGAGAAGAGAGACAACAAGAAATTGTGGGAAGGAAACAATGGCAAAACAAGAGAGAAAAATTGAGAAAATAAAGAACAACGAGAAAATAAAGCAAAGAAAGGCTGGAGTGGAAAAGAGAGGAGTTGCAAAATGGAAATTAAGGAAAGCCGGGATGACGCAAACAACCGATCAAATGCATAATAGAAATGGTTAACTGCTTAGGTGCATTGCACGCAATGTGATATTTTTGTTGTTAAATGCCCTAACGCTAACGGGATGACCCCATTTTGTTCCTTTTGATATCTTCATAGCATAAAGGTGGTTGGTTTGTGGTTCTCGAAGTAGTAACTCCTCTCCACAACATAAAGTCAAAAGGCAATGGCGGACAACAACAGAATTGGGCTGGTTGATATCGGTGCCCGAAAGCAGTTGGTTGAACAAGACACTGGTTTGGCTGATGAGGTAAGGATGTTAAGACAACACATGACGGACATGTATCAGGCCTGGATGACTGGGAAGGCACCACCCCCGCCACCACCTAGCTTCTTAGATGCTACCCTTACCCAAACTCCGGTCATAGTGCCGGATGATCCCCATACTCTCCAGATCCACCCGATTATCATAGCTTTCCCAACCACCCTAGTAGCTCCATCACTCATCCTCCAATTACCTCTCCCCAAAATTGCCCTCCTATCATATCCATTATCCCCAACAATGAAGATCCACTCAAAGCTCATGACGCCCAATACTACCCCGCAGAGGTTGCCCACAAGGTTCCTGACTCATACAAGAAGAGCCGTCGAGATGAGCTTCATGCTAAAAATGAAAAGGTCACAGGAAAAAAAGGGCGAGATGAGATATCCAGGAAGCTGAAAAGCATAGAACAATCCTTAAAGAACATGCAAGGGATGAGAGACCAGGTTAACATGTCTTACAAAGAGTTGTGTATGTTCCCTGACGTTCGCCTGCCCGCGGGGTTTAAAGTGCCAAAGTATAACTTGTATGATGGGTGTGGAGATCCGGTAGCCCATTTGAGGGGTTATTGCAGTGAAATGAGAAGTGTTGGCGAGAAAGATGATTTATTGATGTCGTATTTCAGTGAGAGCTTCACTGGGGCAGCTTTGGAATGGAAGAATCGTCAAAATGTCGGTAAGTGGCATACATTGGGCAACATGGCTCAAGATTTTGTTCAACACTTTCAATACAAATTAGACATTACCCCAGACCGCTCCTCACTATCTCAGTTGGAAAAGAAACCCAAGGAAAGTTTTAAGGACTTTTGGCTCAGATGGAACGAACAAGTTGCTCGGGACAGTCCTCCCATTGATAGAAAAGATGTTGCTGAGCCCCGCCAACGAAAGGATGGTCCGGTGGGCACTCCTGCTCAACGCTTTCAGTCTCAATATCGACCCCATGGATATCCCTATAATCCTCCCCACTGCCACTTCTCTGCACAAATCCCCAAAGTCATACCTCACCTTTCCCGTACCCTATCCACAATGCACCACCATATGCTCCACACCCACGAGGCCCGTGATGGCCCGCACCACTTCACCAAATGTCTTACCCGCCCCCTCAAGCATATCAGCCACCTGCCCGCAAAAGGTTCCAACCGAGGCCAGAATACAAATTTAAAAGACTACTGAAAAGAGAAAAGGCTTTCACCCTTATTGGAGAATCATATGCCAGTTTGTTCCAAAGGTTGAGGCAATTGGATATGTTGAAGCCGCTTCAGATAAAAATGCCAAACCCTCTGCCAAAGAAGTTTGATTTTTCTCAAAGGTGTGCATATTGCTCTGATGCTCCGGGTCACAGTACAGTAAAGTGTTGGCACCTGAAAAATGCGATTCAGAAGCTTATTGATGCAGGTGACATTGTCGTGCAAAATCCAGATGCAGCAGACACTAGCCAAAGTCCATCGCCTGTTCGTAATAAGACGCATATGATGGGTATGATTTGTTTTGAAAAGGAATATGAGAACTCTTCTGAGATCCTCGGAGGACCACGTGCTGCAAAGCTTTCAGCGCTATCAGAGGTTGATCTTAAGAACGAGCAGGCAAAGGGAACCCAAAAGCAATTTGTTAAGAACAATGTGATGAAGACTTATGAAGGTCCTAGTATTGTTGATGCAGAAGTCAGTGGCTAAGATGTTGAGCTTGGTAATTGCAAAGACGCTCTTTTCTTGGTTAGCCAGGGAGGAGTTTTGGTGGTTTATTTTGTTGTCATTTCTGTTGTCCGGGTTATTTCAGGGTTGTAATCCGGATATTGTCTTGTCACTCAAACCCTTCTATCTTTTTATTTTTCCTAGTTCCTTTAGTCGTAGCAACTCATTTAGTGTTACCTAGTTTTGTTCCAGGGTTGTACCCAGTTTATTTTACTTGTTTTGTTATTCGAACCGTTTCATCGTCTGTCTAATGCAATTTCCTGTCTTTTGTTATTTCTAGTCATTTTCATTGTTTAGTTCTCTTCTCCTTTTATAGTTGTTTTCATGCTGTTTCTAGTGACATGACATGCATGCATAATTCTAGGCCTGGTCTTAAAAGTTAGTTTACTCATGAAGCAATGAAGCAATTTTGAAGATGATCGGGGGGCATTTGAAGGAAATAAGTACATAATTTTGAGATCATTTGAAGCCCAAACTGTGTGAAACTGGGGCAAATAATTTTGAGATCATTTGAAGCCCGAACTGTGTTAAACTGGGGCAGCTAATTTGGGAAGTTAATAGGGTGGCAAGAATTCGTTAAAGTAGAGTGCATCCCGGATGATTTGAAGCAAGCGACTTTGAGTTCAAATGCATCTCAAGTTACAAAATAAAGGAAGTTTTCTCCGAATTGACGGAGGATATCCATTGTGAAAAGGGAATCACCCAACGAGGGTTCTGTACTTGACAAGGCGCTAAAGAAAAGTGGAAGGCATATCAGTGATATCAACGCCAAAGCCGCAAAAGAAATATTGTGCATGATCTTCAATTTTTATTTCAAGTTGCATGTGTCGTACTTGGCATTTTCAGGGATTGGGAGACCCTCTTTCAGCTACCCAAACGCTTATACCATTTGATACCCTCTTGAGCCTGTACTATCTTCTTTGACCTTCCCTCTTTTGGAATCAAGTTAGAGTCATAAAAAAAAAGAGAAAAAAAAGTTTATGTCCCAATAGGTTTATTTGAAAAGGTTCATACCCAAAAAAAAGAAAAGAAAAGAAAATAGAGATAAAAAGGGAAAAGAAAGAAAAAGAAAGAAAAGAAAAAAAGAGAAAAAGAAAAGAAAAAGAAAAATAGCAACAACAAAAGTAGTCTTGTGAACTGCGTTTGACCTGATTCTTGTCACCACAAGATACGTAGGCAGCCTTAGGGTTCAGTCATACCCAAATAAATAAATAAATAAATAAATTTCATAATCCCACGAAATCGAGAATGGGGCGGTCTTTTTTAGTAACCCCATCAAAAGAAAAGGAAAAAGAGAATCAAATTCCTTGTTTTAGAAATTGGGGCAAAGTTTTTAGAATGGATTCCAAAAGTTATAAATAAATTAACCCCGTTGTCTTAGTTATTTTGAGCCGTTATGATATCCTTTCTTTCTAACCTGGTCCAAAAGCCACATTACAGTCCAAAAAAGACCTCCCAGATAATCTTTGAGAGTGCTGAGTTAGCCATGCCAGGAGCACATGATATTTTTACCATGGTTGATGCCTTGCCATCTGCAGAATCAGAGGAAATAAGAAGAAAAGAACAAAATGAGAGAGTCTTATTGGTGAAGACCTTCACAGGCACCATAAGGCGATGGTGAGTTGAGAAAAAGAACAAAACGAGAGAGGCTTGATGGTGAAAACCCTTCGGGCACCACAAGTCGAATAAGGATCCTGAATCAGATTGGATAATCGGAGCATTGAAGCCCAGTTTCACATTTTAGAGGTACAACAAGAGTTGAACATCAGACTTGTTTGACAGATTAGGCCACTTAATCCAAAGGTGCATGTCATGGTCATTAGAGTTGGTATCCACATCTGATAAGTTCCTACTTTGTAGTTTTCTTGTTAGGAATCATCTCTTTCCATTGTCCTTTACTCTGTTCCTTTTGTCCTGTTTATTTCCTCCTCCTGATCTGTTTTGTCAGAACAAGTGAGAAATGACTTCAAAATTTGCCACTAGCTTTCTAATTGCACAAAACGGGATCTGGCTAGCACATCAAAGTGTCATAAGTCAGGAAAGAACAGCAAGCGTACTGAGTTGGTAACTATCAACATGCTTTGGGATTTATGTGAAATACAAAGGTTTGGTATATATCAATTCATGAACGATGCAACAGATAGATGGTGTTGGGTTGGAACAGATCAAAGGTATTTTCTGTGATAAGATTGACAAAGAAAGTGGTTAACCAGTGACAAGCAAGGTCTTCCAAGAGGAAATCAAAGTTATCATGGCAAGTGAAGGGGCAATAGACCTCAAGGCCAAGGCCAATGTTTTAAGTCAGGAAAGAACAACATGCGTACTGAGTGGGTGGTAATTGACGTGCTTTGGGATTCATGTGAAACACAAAGGTTCAGTATACGTCAGTACGAGCACAATGCAACAGATGATCGGTATTGGTTTGAACGGATTAGAGGTATTCTCCGTGATTAAGGTGATAGAGAAAAGTGGCCAGTCAATAAATAGGCAAGGTCTTTCGAGTTGAAACCGAAGTTACCATGGGAAGTGAAGGAGCAATCGCCCTCAAAGTTCAAGGCTACAAACCAACCACCATGTTTAAATTCACAAGTTTTCATTGATTGAAACATGGGCAGGAAATTTTGTTTGTTCCGGAGAAACCCTCGGTGAGGAAAGCAGGTACCAGACAGGGTCGGTAGTGAACTCCAGTACCTTCCTGGATGACAGGATTTGGTAAGTTTTGAGACCCTCGCAAATGACAAGGTCTGACGAGAGGGCTACTTTTGGGAAGTGTAATTTTGCATCTAAGCTTTTCACTTTTGGGATAAGGTTTGGTTTGAAATTTTCAGGATAAAGGATTTTAGTTTAGAATTTGTTCTACCCACAGATGCTCCCAATATGAAACTGGGGCAGAAAAATTTCTTTTGTTCGTCTGTTTTGTTGTAATCAGGTTCAAAGAAAAGTAGCAGAACAAAGCAGCAATTCAAGTGTTGGTAATCAGGAGCCCACCTGAAGAACAAAGCAATTTAAGTGTTGGTAATCAGGAGCCCACCTGGAGAACAAAGCAATTCAAGTGTCGGTAATCAGGAGCCCACCTGGAGAACAAAGCAATTCAAGTGTCGGTAATCAGGAGCCCACCTGGAGAACAAAGCAATTCAAGTGTCGGTAATCAGGAGCCCACCTGGAGAACAAAGCAATTCAAGTGTCGGTAATCAGGAGCCCACCTGAAGAACAAAGCAATTCAAGTGTCGGTAATCAGGAGCCCACCTGGAGAACAAAGCAATTCAAGTGTTGGTAATCAGGAGCCCACCTGAAGAACAAAGCATCAATTCAAGTGTTGGTAATCAGGAGCCCACCTGAAGAACAAAGCAGCAAGTCAAGTGTTGGTAATCAGGAGCCCACCTAAAGAACAAAGCAATTCAAGTGGTTGTAATCAGGAGCCCACCTGAAGAACAAAGCAGCAATTCAAGTGTTGGTAATCAGGAGCCCACCTGAAGAACAAAGCAACAAGTCAAGTGTTGGTAATCAGGAGCCCACCTGAAAAACGAAGGGAAGCACCAATATTCAAAGGAAGACGGCCAAGTTCAGCAATCAGGCCTCCACCTGGAGAAAAGGAAAAGCATCTCAAATTACAATTCAAGTCAGCAACAAAGGAAATCCACCTGGAGAGTGTGAGTCAATAGTACGACAGGAACTGCAAGATCAAGTTTGAGGATAGGTAGGATTTTTGTAATGCATAGATCATAGTTTAGTCTAGCTTCTTTTATTTTGTCATGGTGTAATAAGGAGTTCAGTAAGCAGCAGCAGCAGCAGCAACAGTGAAATCATAGCTTCATGGTAGTCCCAGCTACCGAAACTTCCCGAACTACACTGACCTGATTCCTTTATAGCCAAGGATATGTAGGCAACCTCGGAAGCAGGGCGTGGTCAAGGTCTTTCAAAAATGCTTCCCATGGAGAATTCAAACGGGCAAAAATCGCTCGTATCCGCTCACTTTATCTTTGCACGAAAACTCTCCGTGTTTCCGAGCAAAGAGCGACAGCTGTGAGCACGTGATTTTTTCCCTATGTGAATTGCTCCCATAAATTCAAGAAAAATAAACTTTTCCCATTATTTGCAATTTCGTAGATTTTTGTAGCTTTTTGCTAATTGCTTGCATTTGTCCGCGCATGTTTAATTTTGTTTAATTCATGAAAATACAAAAAATATATTGCATTTGCGTTTAGGATTTAATTTTTACATTTTAGATGAATTAGTAAATTAGTTTGTTTTATAAAAATGGAAAAATCACAAAAAATAACTCATTTTTTTTTTTGCATTATTAATTTGAGTTTCAAATTTTGGGCATTTTTTTTAATTTGGTATTTAATTATTTGTGGTAATTGTTAGTTAGAGTTAGTTAATTTAATGTGGTAGGATAATTTGATTTAGGAATTAATTTATATTTTTATTTTTATTTAAAAGGAATTAAAAGAATTTGAAAATAAAAAGAAAAAGAAAAGAATTAGATTTTGGGCTAATTTCATTAAATATCCCAAGCCCAATTGATTTGCTCCCCTCTACCCGTCCAAAAACCCAACCAGAACCAGCCCAAACTGTGACGACCCAACCCGTCGTCTCATGTATTACAGCCTCGTTTCCCCCATTTATTGCTCTTTCATGTTTTATTATCAGCATCGAGTGAATTAGAGTTGAATTGAATTGGTTTGGATGGGAAATGAGACACTTAGTCTCTTTAAGGAATATTTGGTTTGGAAAAGTCAACCGAACGTTGACTTATTAGTTAGAAAGGTCGGATGTGAATTCTAGTGATTCGGTTAGCTTCGAGAGGTGATTTGTGACTTAGGAGTGCGATCGGAATTGAATTTGGAGGTCCGGTGTAGAATTAGGCTTGAATTGGCGAAGGTTGAGTTTTGGCGAATTTCGGTTGGTAGGTGGGATTTTGATCCGGGGGTCGGAATGGAATCCCGAGAGTTGCAATAGCTTCGCTAGGTGATTTTGGATGTGCGGGTAAAATTTCAGGTCATTTGGACGTCGTTTGGTTGGGTTTTTGATCGAATGCGTAATTCGAAAGTTTTTAAGAAACTTAGGCTTGAATTCGATGTGAGTTGATGGTTTTAGCGTTGTTTAATGTGTTTTAAAGATTGGAACAAGTTTGAATAAGGTATTAGGATGTGTTGGTGTTTTTGGTTGAGGTCCCGGGGGCCTCGGGGTGAATTCGGGTGGTAAACGAGCGTTTTGAGGTGTGTTGCAGGCTCAGTTTTTCTGTCATCTGGTATTTCCGCTTCTGCGGAAATGGACCGCAGAAGCGGGTAAAGGAGCGCAGAAGCGGTTCGTAGCCTGGTGGAGTGTTTCCGCAAAAGCGGAACATTTTTCGCAAATGCGAGTCCGCAGAAGCGTACTATAAACCGCAAAAGCGGTCTTGAGTGGTTCGCAGAAGCAGAATCTGAGCCGCAAAAGCGGAAGTTGGTTTTTTTAATGAGGACCGCAAAAGCGGGATTTTCGGCCGCAGAAGCGGTCCCGCATAAGCGGAAGCGGGACCGCAGAAGCGAAAGTCGCTGGGCAGAAGGGTTTTTTATATTAATATTGCATCCGCGAGTCTATTCATTTTTCCTCCATTGTTAACCACCTTAAGAGCTTGTTGGTAGAAACTGAAGAGGATTTTGACGGCAATTGATTGGAGGTAAGTCTCGTGACCTAGAAACACCATTTTTTCGAAGAATCAGCCTTTAATTCTTGGAAAATTGGGTATAAATTTGAAGAACTAGGGCTTGGGTTTTGAAATGAAAATTTGGGATTGGGGTCGTGACACAAACCCGCCTATTATCCGGTTTGCCCCACCTACAAACAAAATGACGTCGTCCTGCGTTCCTATAATTTAAATCAATCCAAGCCCTTCATTCCTCTTCATCCAACGGCCCAAGAACCCTCCCCTATCCTAAATAAAATTTTCTGAAAACCCCATTAACCTAGTACACCCTTGTCTATCATCTCTCTCATCAGAGACTCACCATCTCCCCCAACCTAACGCCGCCTTGAGCAAATCCGCCATTTTCAACGGCGAGATAGCTTCGAATCACCACCAGACTTCAACTACATAATCCCCATAGTCTTTTATATACTAAACCATGACTAATTTCCCCTAAATCCTCTCCATCTCTCCTTAATTTTGGATCATAAAAACGGCGCCCTAGAGTCTGTTCAGCCTTCATTTCCTCATCTAAAGGGGTTCGTTTCCGTTATTTCGAAGTTGATTTTGGGCTAAAAGGAGTGATAGACATTTGTTCTCGCAAGAACAAACCGACTGACACTCTTTTTCGCTTCAAATCGAAAGTCAGGGGTCCTTTCAAGCCATTTCCATCCTTTGTCTTAGGTATTTAATTTCTTTCTCTTATTTTGTTCTTCTCATATTCATCTCTTCTGATTTTCTGTTTTCTCTGTTTTTTTTTATTTATTTATTTGGTTAATTGTTCTGGGCATACTTAGGATTGAGTTTCAATTGGATTAAATTAATTGCTTTGTTAAGCATGTGTTAATTTTCTTTGTCTTTTAATATTTTACTTTGTTTCGAAAAAAAAAGAAGGAAAAAGAGAGGTCTCATGTTTCGGACTTTGCATTAGTTTGTTTGGGCAGTCCGTTTATGAATTGGGCTGGGCTCTGAAAATTAGAAGTCCAAAAAAGGGGGGAATTAAGCTGGGATGACAGGCCCAGTTGTATAATTTGGACCTTGGGTCAATTTGACCCATATTAGTCTGGCTTCAGGGGTAAAAATGGGGCTCCTAAGGGGTAGTTTAGGGATTGTAGGTATGAGGAATCTCAGTAACTGAATTAGGAAGCTGCTAGGAAGGTGTCATTAGGACTTATCTGAAAATCTGAGTTTTAAGTTAAGGGTATCTAGGCAAAAATGAGAATTTGAAAAGGTTAAGGATGCAAAACTTAGCTCATTTCTGCAGCCCTAAAACCTTGCCTATAAAGGCACTCTTACTTCACTAGCAAGTGAGAAATGGAGAGATAAAAAACAATGAAAAACTGGAACGGCTGAAAAACTTTGGAAGCACACTGATTTCTTTGCATTCCTTTATGGAAAATTGTTCAAAATTCTGAGTAATTAGAAATTTCTGATTCTCTTCATTAGTTAGAATCTCTTGAAAACCTCTAATTTTGCACCTGGGTTGAAGATGGTTTGATTCTGGGATTTTGGAAGTGGAGTTTAAGTTGGTTTTGTGTGGAGTACTATCTAGTTGCTGTTTCAATTCGAATTTTTGGGTTTTGGCTGATTTCAAATACTGCTTCATTGCTGTCCTGCTACTTATTGCCTACTGATTTCTGCACTTCTCTTGTTTCCCCTTTCATTTCCAGGTATTTTTCAACACTATGGATATCACTTGAGTGTAATTTGAAGTGTGGATCTGGAAAAGTTTATGAAATCGGATGCTATTTGTTATTGAGCTTCATTTCTCCTTCTTTCAATTTTATGCACAGCATGTAACACTTAGTTTTAGAAAGATTCTGATTAGTATATCTATCAATGAATAGGATGTCATCAAAATCTGGAACATGTTAGTTTATTAATTGTTGTTCTCTTACATTTTTTATCAAACTCTGTAGTCAGTATTGGATTTCTTTGCCCTGTTTGCTCATCTCTGTCTTTACCTTTTGAATCTGGTTTGTATTAGCGGATAAATTATAAGTTTAGCTCCTCTGGTTTACATGAGTTAGAATCGAAATATTTTCAGTCAAGTTGTAGGTGTTACATCTGTGCTAGTTCAGCTGAAATCAGTGGTTCGTTTGGTGTAGATTTCCAGTTTTTAGCTTTGCCCAATAAAGGCTGAAATATGACCTCCTGTTAGTAGTATAGAATAGTAGATGTCTTTCATTTTCTGTCACTTTGAGGTTATGCATGCTGTTGGTTAAAATTGTGATGGTATTAGATGCTGGATAATAAGATTGAGTTGATGTTTAGATTATATCTTCTGCATAAAAGGAAAGTGACGATAGATTTGTTCTAGCACTTGTTTAAAGGACAATCAGTAATTGTTTTGATTTTCTTAAAGCAATATGACTTGTAAATTCGAATTAGAATGCCTTGACTTTGTGCCATGTGGGGACTCAAACTTGAGTCTCAATGTTCGCTGAAACTGGTCCATTCTCAAGCTTGGGCTCTTTTTTGGGCCCAGCTTGGACTATTGCGAAACTAGCTTTCTTTGGCTTACTGTTAGCCCACTGTCTAATGAATTAAATTGGAACTTTAGCATAGAAGGTAATCTGAACCCCTTTAGGCTTTCCCTTAATTAATTGGACTCTTTAAAATGGGTTGAGGTGTGCCATATTAGCCAAAAGACATAGTTTATGGCTCTCATGAGCTAATTTAGAAACCTTTTGATTAGAATTAATCGAGGTGTGCCGTGCCGAACAAAACCTCAAAATGCATGGCCCTCGCTTAATTAATATTGTAATCCTTAGAAATCGAGGTGTGCCATTTAGTTGAATTTCCATGGCCCTCGCAAAGTTGAAAATGCGTAGTTGCTTTAGGCGCGTGATTTAAAATCACCTTCCTAAACTCGGGTATGCATTTCATGTGACCCAAATCCAAATCTTAACAACGTTAAATAAAATGTGTCTCGAACTGCGGGTGCATTTCATGTGGCACGGTCCAAAGATCGTTGAAATCTTCTTTAAAATAATTAAAAGCGGCTTAAAGTTCAAAAATGCACATAGGTTTAAAAGTGTTTTAAAATTAGATAAATAGGCCAAATATAACAGTTGAGCGACCGTGCTAGAACCACAAAACCCGGGAATGCCTAACACCTTCTCCCGGGCTAACAGAATTCTTTACCCGAATTTCTGTGTTCGCGGACTGTAAAACAAAGTCAATCTTTCCTCGATTCGGAATTTAAAACCGGTGACTTGGGACACCATAAATTAGCCCAAGTGGCGACTCTGAATCTTTAAATAAATAAATCCCGTTTTGATTGTCACTTTAAGTTGGAAAAAACTCCCTATATACCCTTCCGGGGGGTAAGGAAAAGGAGGTGTGACAGTAGCTACGCACGGACTCTCGTCTCCTAGTGCGTACGTAGCCCCCGCATTTAGTAGCAAATTACTCAATTATTATTCCTATGGGGACAATTCCCTCTTACAAGGTTAGTAAGGAGACTCACCTCGCTCCAAAGTGCACGTCCAATGCCAATAACGAGCCAAAACCCTCAATTCGGAGCCGAATAATCCAAAACTAGTTAAATGAGGTAGGAACTAATCAATATAAGTTCACAAGATTGTATTCTAGCTATTTAAGCAAATTCCCAAACCTTACCACAAGTTTCTTAAAACCCGACCCCGGGCCCACGTGCCCGGATTCCGAAATTTTTCGAAGGAAGTTGTTCTCTATAACCTACGGATCAATAATATATAATTTCTAGTTCATTTCACAATAAATTTCGTGGTAAAATCTAAGTTTTGTTAAAGCCCTAGGTCCAGCTCTAACCCCTTGATTTCTCCAAATCTTTAGGTGTTAATCTACCCAAAACTCGAGTGTTAAACTTAGAAATAAGGGGGATGAACTTACCTCGCGATGCTATGTGAAAATCCCTTCTCAAGAGCTCCAAAATCGCTCAATACTCGTGTGCCAAATGGTCAAAAATGGCTGAAGCTCGAATTAAATGAAGCTCACTGCCCCAGCAGTTTTTGCTTCTACGGTCTGGGGACCGCATCTGCGGTCCCGCATCTGCGAGAACGGACCGCACCTGCGAAATTGGCTAAAAGGGCTGGGACCGCTTCTGCGGTCTTGAAGCTGCATCTGCGAAGCTGCTTCTACGGCTAGGGAGCCGCTTCTGCGGTTTGGCCTGGCCAGCTCTGGGCCGCATCTGCGATAGATGGACCGCATCTGCGGTCTCGCACCTGCGATCCACCAACCTGGGCAGCTTCAGCACTTCTAAAAATTTTCCACTTCACTCGAACCTCGTCCGATTGGCGCTCGGGGCTCCTGGGCCCCGCCCGAACATACCGACAAGTTTGAAATTACGAAACGGACCTACTCGAACCTTCGGAACGCCCGAAACAACGCTAAATCTAAGAATCACCCCCTAAAACCAATTGAGATGGTGTTTGGATTGGCTTATAAAAAGTGGTTTTTAAGCTAAAAGCCAAAAGCCATAAGTTGGTAATACCCAACTTTTGGCTTTTGGCTTGTTATTGTACTTTTTATGCCCAAAAGGAAGTGCTTTTAAGCACTTTTTATCTTTGTCAAACACCACACAAACTAAAAAAGTGCTTAAAAGCCAATAAGCACTTAAAATAAGCCAATCCAAACACTCTCTGAATCAAACTTATGAACTTCAAGTTCTTAATTTTCCTCTAACGGGCCAAAACGCCCTTAAACTACTCGGATTGACACCAAATTTTGCGGGCAAGTCTTAAATGTTATATTGGACCTGTACTGGGCTTCGGAACCAACATACCAGCCCGATACCAACATGATCAATCATTAATTAGTTTCTTTAAATCCATAGAATTCCAGTTTAACAATTTCTAATAAAAATTCATTACTCGGGCTAGGGACCTCAGAATTCGATTCCGGGCATACGCCCAGGTCCCATATTTTCCTGCGGATCCTCCGGAACCGTCAAAACACGAATCCGGGCCCGTTTGCTCAAAGTATTGACCAAAGTCAAACTTAGCCTTTTAAGAAAATCCTAATGAGTCAAATCTGCATATTTCAATCCAAACTCCTCCAAATCCCGAACCAACCATCCACGCAGGTCAAAAATTAGTTAAAGCAAGCACAGAGAGTTTATTTGGGGGGGGGGGGGTTTCTAATAAGGCAAACGACCGGTCGGGTCATTACAGATTACTACTTTAGTCTAGCTCGCGTCTCTCCCTTAAACTACACACACACACAGCATCAATTGCTCCACGACTAGCATAAAAATAGATCACCTATTTTTAGAGTCCCATCAAAAAATTTAATTGTCATTACCATTTTCACGGTAAACAATATCATTTCTGTTTTGGGCTGGTTTCCATGATTACTGAGAGCTGGTGAGACTAGAAAGGTTGATGACTGAGTGAGGCAGAGGGCCTGATTATGAGATATTGATACCATATCACGTGAGTTGTCTGTGCAGATCTAGGTATGGATACTGTAGCACGTGAGCTATCCGTGCGGATCCTGATATGATATTATGGCACATAAGTTGTCTGTGCAGCACGTGAGTTGTCTATGTAGATTATAGATTATTGATTGTGAGTGTTGAGGCTGAGAGCCGAGTGATTGTGAGTGTTGAGGCTGAGAGGCTGTATTTGCTTTCATTTTTGTTGCACATAGTTGTTATATGTCACTGTTTTGAATCTTCTGGGAGATATTATATCCAGTTTTTACTTGAACTTGCCATGTATAATCATATTTGACTTAAATTGCTGGATTTGAAAGCATGTCTACTTTCTTGTTGAGACTACTGAAAATGAACTATAACTGTGTAGTTCGTCACCATCTTTCAGTTCCGTATTTACTATTGTTACTTACTAAGTTGGTTGTACTCACGCTACACCCTGCACTTCGTGTGCAGATCCAAGTGTTTTCGGACACGGTGGGTGTTGATACCGTGCACGGTCGATCTTTGGAGATTACGAGGTAGCTGCCCGGTGTTTGCAGACCTTGTTTCTCCTTCCTTACTTTTCTTTATTTGTATTTTGATACAGACTCTCGTACTTTCTTTTCTAGACTGATGATGTACAGATGCTCATGAGCTCACTGACACCCCGATTTGGGAGTCGTTTTTCCGCATTTGTGTTTAGGTTTTTACCCCGTTTTATGAAAACATTGATTACTTAAAATTACTTGATTCATTTTCTATTAAATGTTGGGAGTATTTTGAAAATGTCAGCTTGCCTAATACCACAATAGGCGTCATCACACAGATTAGGATTTTAGTCGTGACAAAAAAAAGAATCACTTCATAAACCATGCCATACCTTCGTTGTAAATTCATATAACTGGAAGTTAAGTCCAAAGCTGTTAAACTTCATATATGAACCCTTTGAATCTACACAATGTGTTTCTGAAGGAAATTAGTCAGTCACACATGCTAATGGCGGCTGAGAGATATGGCTTTGCAGACACTTTATTTATACCAATTTTACGTCTAAAATTGGGGACGTTAAAAGACGAAGTTATGTCGATTTGGAAACGGCGCCTTTATTCCTCTTTCATTGTGACGGAAGGACAAGTAATTGCGTATACTGAAACGGTGCCTTTTCTAGTATTGTATTAAAATGATATGGAAAATCTATAAAAAAAAAAACAAAAGGAGATAATAGATAAATCATTTTCCTGGCTTATGAGAGGCGCCAAGTCACTTTTTGTAGGCCCTCAATTATATATAGATATATAAATATAGATAAATTTACAAGGCCAGCCCGCTTCTGTTTAGATCACTTTAATTTTGTGTTCTTCGAATTAGACAAGTTATTTAATGCCGATCTCTAAATGGATTTAAATTATATATACTAATTGCATATTATGAGTTTAATTTAATTATTTATAGTAGATTATTAGAGAAACAAATACCATCTTGTTTCTCAATATTGTATATGCAATAATCTATACATGCTGACTTTGTAGAATTTTTTTTTACAGGCTGCGATTGGCATAAAATTTCGTAGGTCCATAAGTAACAAACTAGTGACCAATACTCATCGCTTAGTCATGATTTTCGAGTTTATTTTATGGTATTTCATAGTTATGCAACATGAATTTGTGATTATATCCACTTTACCTATGTGTATAAGCACATGCAGATTCTGTAGAATTTTTTGACGGACTCCGATTGGCTGAAAATTTCGTAGGTCCATAGGCAACGGCGTATTGACTAATACTCATTATTTCGCCATGATTCAAATTTATTTTTTAATTTTTTAGGGTCATGCAATACGAATTTATTGTTATATCCACTTTTTAATATGTATTAATACATGCTGATTTTGTAAAAAAAAAATAATAAATAAATAAATTGATGGACTCCGATTTTACCTGTATTTTTGTGAGGTCGGTAGGAAACGACCTAATGATCAATAAGCATCGCTTCTCCATGACTTTCAGGTTTATTTTTATGTATCTTGGGGTCATGCAACACCAATTTGTGATTATATCTATACTTTTCCATGTGTATTAGTAAATGCTGATTTTGTAGATTTTTTTTTACGGACCCGGATTGGCTTGAATTTTTCACAATTTGCTTCTCCAAGACTTTAGAATTTATTTTATGGCATTTCATAGTGATGCAATATTAATTTGTGATTATATTCACTCTTTTGGGTGTATTAGTGCATGCCGATCTTGTAGAATTTTCTTGACGGACTCTAATCGGCTTGAAATTTTGTAGGTCCATAGGAAACGACTTGGTGACCAGTACTCATTATTTTTCCATGACTTTCGGATTTTTTTTTTTTGGGTATTTTAGGATCATGCAAAACGAATTTATGATTACCTCTACTTTTTATGTGTATAGTTCATGCTGATTTTGTGAAGAAAAAAAAAATTGACGAATTTTGATTGACCTGAATTTTTTGTAGGAGAATAGGAAATGGCGTAATGACCAATATTCATTGCTTCTCCATGATATCAAGTTCATTTAATAGTGTTTTATGGTCATGCAATACGAATTTGTGACTATATCCACTTTTTCTTATGTATTAGTACATACTGATTTTTTAAATAATAATATGACGGACTCCAATTGGCCTTAATTTTCACAGGTCCTTAAGAAACAACCTAGTGACCAACACTCATCGTCTTTTCATGACTTTCGGGTTTATTTTTGGTGTTTTGGTCTATGCAATACGAAGTTGTGATTATATTCATTTTTTCGGGTGTATTAGTACATGCTGATTTTATAGGATTTCTTTGACGGACTCCGAATGACCTGAATTTTTGAAGGTCCATATGAAACGACCTAGTGACCAAAGGAAACGTCTTAGTGACAAATACTCACTGCTTCGTAGATGAGCTTAATATTGAGGGTTTTATTTGGTTATATTTTGGGTAATTATTAGACATTTAGTGAGTAAATTTGGTGATAATCGTATTAGAAAACTCACATTTGTATTTTGCTGATGTGCATGTAAGTTCTAAGTGTAGTTGTGAGAAGAAAAAGGTGAAAGCGTACAAAATTATATAAAATATAGCAAAGGAGAGTTTTTGATGATTTCATACGATATTTGAGAAGTGAAATGGTGACAAGGAATGAAGATTCAAGCAATAGATAGTGAGATTTAGACGTTGGAACTAAAGTTTCTCTCTAGAAATATATGATCCAATTTTAACAGACTATATCTCTCAATCTACAAGGAGATTCGTCATTATTCTTTTGGCAAAACATGGAGGTTTGATAGTCTAGTTTCCAGCAATTCAAACAGCTCATCGTTTCAACTCTCCTACGCAAAGTTATGGTCTTTTTACTGGACATTGCCAAAGATACGTGCCTAGGTGCGCGATATCGCACCTTCTCCTACGGGAAGTCAATCCCATTTTTGTAAATTGTGGCAATCCCCTTAACTTATATGAAGTCTAAGCTCGTCCCAAACTAGGCATCTCAGATTTTAGAGCAACTTTTGGAGAGAAGAAGGCAAGGAAACAATGGAGACTCTGAATATTTTATCCGAATCATTCAATATGAAAGTTTGTTCGAATTTGTGGGTAATATTTTTTTGTCCTCTTAATACTCTTGTGATAAATAATTTTCCACTATGTAGTAGTCTTTCTTAGGGTTATTGACAAATATTATGACTTGATTATTATTCGAGGTTTTGATTTTTGTTAGCTGCTCGAATTTGTCAAACGGGTTTCTAATTGAATTGCAAGGGTATTTGTGATTTTACTTTAATCGGAAGAGAAGTGTTGTTGCAATTATAATTGTGTTATCTTGTTTGGGTTAATTCCATGACTCTCATAGGTAATTGAAAGAGCTTGTAAAGTTATGAATTGACCCAATTTAGAGGATAGTCGAGGGACGTTCTTCATAAGATCATTCATTTAACATATTCTTGCATATATTCATAGCACTTATCATTAGGGTATTTAACGGAACTCTCATTCATTCGGAAGAAGAATTTGAATCCTTAAGATAGCTAATCACCTATTAAAATCGAAAGAGTTAATTGAACTTAAGAGTGAACTTAGCACAGAGTTATATCCCGAATAATAGTTGAGAACATGTCGTGTCAAAGCCCTTATTTCTCTCATTTATATTTGTATACGGCTGAAATCGAAGAGTCCGATTTATGATCATTGTAGCATTCCGTAGCTTCACCGGGAAGGCCCGAGGCACAGCTCGAGGTTCAACCCCGAGGGTTCCTTGGCTCGACCTCGGGGCACCACAAATCGGTGGCTACCATGAACAAGCGGGAAGTTCCCAAGGCATGTGACCAAAGCTGACGATCCCTGCAAGAGTAGTACTAGTCTGTACCAGACTAGCTATGTTTCTTTGTAATAATTACGCATGTACTATGTTGAGATTCCCATTTCTATATAAAGGGGAATCCTATGTCGCGCCCCCTTTTTTCCTCCTCGCGGAAAACGTCCTGTTTTCGACATTTCATGGAGGAATAACTCTTTTTCTTTTGGGAAATGGGTATTCAAAGAGTCGCCACCTAACGAATTATGGTGCGTTAGGGCACCTTGAGCAATTAACTCATGGACTAGTTTGCATTACCTGAGATTTAGGGTAAGGGCTCGAAGTAACCTTGTGGGGAAGGTGTTAGGCACCCCTCGCGATCCACAACGATGGGTCCCGGCCGAACTTATACTCATGTAATTAGTCATTTTAACAGATAAACAGTTTGACCACGTACTTGCAAGTAAGGGCATATTTTGACATTCTAAGCACATGTATGTTTCAAGTAATGAAACAAAGGAAAAAAGTTTGAACTAGTTTCACATATGAAGAAAAGTGAATTCATTTAAACAACGGGAGTTGGAAAAAAGTTCCTAGGTTGGTTAGCCCACAGGATCATACCCACACAATGCCCGGTAATCACTCCTCAATTAGGGGCTACACGTGGCATTAGTGCGTAGTCATCATATCCTGGCTATCCAATTCCCTCCCCTTGGTCATAGCCTAAAGCGTTCTAGCAACCTTGAGAGATATCCTAGGCGTGCATTACCCGTCCCTTCCTTGTGGTCCTGGAGGTATTTAGGACCTCTAATTTGGGTAGTTCTAGACCATCCTAAGGTGTTTAAAGGAGAAAAGTCTAAGCGTCAACCAAAACAAGTAGGAGTGCATCAAAAGGGGGAACAATTAAAGGCTCACATTTTACCTCCAAAAGTAGAAACAAATAAGTGCACGTCTCAAACAACCATTTAAGAGGGAAACCTTAGAACATGATGTCTAGGTGAGCTGAGAGTATACAGTATTAAATTAGGACCAAAGTGTCAAAGACCTATTCAGCTTGCCTACTGATTTTAGACATGTTGAATATGAACAATCACGTATAACAGAACATGATTTTACAATTGCAGAATTTTAATCGTCCTACAGGCTTGCCTAGGCGTATAATAGTGATGTCCTATGAGGATGATATCTATTATTGAGCAGAGATGCAGTGAAACTGTAAACAGTTTCGAACGAGCGATTTGAATCCTGTAGGCATGCTTTCTACTGACATTGATAGAGAAACGAGTAGGTTAGTTAATCAGATTCAGAGCTTGCAGGCGTGATTTAAAGTTAGGCCAATTTTAGATCTGTAGGCATGATTTCTATTAAAGCCGTTTTAATCCTATAGACATGGCTTCTAATTGTGTGAATGTAAAGCATGCAGAATTCACCAAAGCAAGTCCTATAGGCATATTATCTAACAAACACATTAAAATAGACCCTATAGGCATGTTATCTACCCGATTTTACCCACAATATGCAACTACCCACCCCTTTTTTACTAATCACCCCAAATGTTTGTTTAAAAATAATTATTAGAGACCAAGAACTAAATATAAATTACATAAATAAAATAGAAGCTAAGCTATAGGGAGCCTGCAGTAGGCCGAAATGATTTCCAAGCCTCCAGTAGTCTCAAATGCCAAAGTTCCATAGCCAATTTCATGTCTATGTGTGTCAGAGTTCCCAAAGGACCTCAAGGATCCCGGGCAGTGCTCACACCCAGACTTTCCTCAAATAGTAACTAATTATTGTGCAGTTTGGAAGTGCTAGCCCTGATATGCCAGAGTTCAGAGAGATCTCCAGGGTCTCAAGGCAGTACACATATCAGAGGGGCAGAACCTAGTAATCTACGAGTAAAGTGAGAGTGCTTGACATAATTTGAAAAGGTTTTGAAAATAGTACAGAGATGACTTCTAGGAGTAAAAAGGTTTTCTGAAACAGGAAATAGTTTGGTGGTAAAAGACGATTTGAGATGAGTACCAAAACTCTTTTGAAAATAGCAGACAATCAATTGGTCATAAAACATCTAGATTCAGAAACACTCAACAAATAGATCTCACATGGGAATAAAGGGATTGGGGCACATAAGAGTCACATTGGGAGTACATGGATAGGTTACAGGGGAAATATATAGTCAACAACTGCCTAAAACACTTAGGGCCTTAGAGACTTAGCAGGCTAGTCATGGTCAGTAAATATTTAAGACAGACATCACAGACGTAATATAGTAAACCTAACACATCTTGAACGGGATTAAACATACAGGCAGGGTCAATCCTATACATCAAATAACCAATATGATAACATAATTAAGGGATTAAACAAATATTCACAAAGAGGCTGGTGAAGTATCAGATAACTAGGTGAAGTGTAGGCATGCTAATCATACATTGAACAGGACAGAGTTTAGACATGCTAGGCAAAGAAGTAAGCGGGAAGACAGGTTGAATTCATAGTTGATGAACTAGTGCAGGAATGAAAGACATAGGGTTTAATTTCAAAATTTAACTAGAGACATACCAGTTGAAGAAAAGAGTGCAGAATATAAAGCAGATGTAGTTCCAATATCTAGCCTTGGCTTTCAGCCGGCTAGACCAGTGAATATCACAAGTAGCAAAGAAGAAAAGAGAGCTTTAGAGTGTGAGTGTGCTTTGGTGAACTAATGTTCGTGTTTGAAGTGAGAATAGGAGGGAGTTTATATAGTAATCAAAAGCTTAGCAAAATAAGGCAGGGGATCAATTAAATAGCAATAAGAGAGATTCAGGGAATCAATCACATGTAAAATCAGTAAGTCTTCCCTTTAATCAAGGGATAATTAATGGTAAAAGCAGAACAGATACATAAGAAAGGAAATCAAGTACAGAGTAGGTAATTAAGGGTGAGTGCACGGGGGTTTCAATTAAGGAAACAATCAGCAGGAATCAGCAAAATAACAAGTATGGCAAGGGAAAATTAATTAACACAAGCAGTTCAATTAAACCAAGTAGAGAGGTAAGAATCAAAAGTTTTGTTAAGGAAAAGTGTTCAAATCAAACCAGGAAATAAGGACTTCAGAATAATCAAGGGTTCAATCAGAGAGAAAATCACGTAAAGAGTCAGCAAGTATCACAAACAACTTAAATAAAGCATGAAATAATAGTCAGAATAAACATAGACATATAGAATCAGTGAAAGGTTGAACTATGAAATTCAGCAGAGGCATATTAGGATAAGAAAACCACGAGACATTCAAATGGCTAAAGAGAAATCACAAGAACCCAGGAAAGAACACAGTCAGTACACCAGTACTCAGAACCAAACAAAGAATGTCAAAAAATTAGGGGTTTTTAGTATAAACGAGTTAAGGTTGTAGCAAACTTACGAAATCAGTCAAAACATATAAGAAATAGGAGATTAATCACTCAAAATTACCAAATGTTTGAAAAAAGAAGTTTCCGGAAACCCAAGTTTAGAGAAAGATGAAAAATCACTCAAAAATCATACGATTCTTGTATGGAATCACAAGGTTATTGTAAAACTCATACGAAATAGGTCCAAACCATCTCAGATCTGTACAGATCTAAGAGGTTCCGAATGAAGAAATTAGGGTTTCGAGAAGAACAATCACAGAGATGAAGAAACACGCTTAGAAACCCCTAGATTCATGACGATATAGGAAGATCTTACTCGGAACCAAACCGGAACAGCCTGAAACAGGCGAGAAAGGGCCATGGATGCAAGCGACTGACCCTGGTCCCTCGAGGACCTTAGAGATGGCAATGCCAACGTGAGGGAGGCCATTAGAGGCCTGGTGGTGGTGGGGAAACACCATGCAAGGCAGCAGATGACCGGCGGTGTGGGTAAATTAGGGTTAGGGCTTGAGAGCTTTTGGAGAGGAAAGGGATTTCAGGGCGGCAGGGGGCGAGAAATGAGAGGGTTTAGGGGGGTCGTTTGGGACTAAAAAAGGAACGGGCTATTTGTGGCCGTTAATCTCTATGATCAACAGCCGAGATTGAAAGGGTTTTGGGGCTGGATCGGGTATTAGGGTTTGGGCTGGGTAAATTTAAATTGAAATTGGGGTGGTATTGGGTTGAAATAGGACTCAAGTTGAAATAAAAATAGGCCAGATTTTAAATAGCCACTTGTAATAACTAAATAATAAATGAATTCCAAAAAAATATCTTTGTGCACTAAAATAATTTTAAATATTTATTTAACATTTTAAAAATATAAAAGATCCTTTTATTCATAAATAATATAATTATGCATTAGTATGGGCTATTATTGCAGAGATGTATAATTTAGCCTAAAAATATAAATATAATTGTAAAAAATGCACTAAAATATTTAAACACTATGTTGGCATAAATAAAGAATTTAGGTGACTAAATCATCACAAAACTAATTGAAGGGTAATTATTGAAAATTTATATAAATAAAAAGAGAAGAAATAAATTAATTTGGAGCCTTTTGAAATTATAGAAAAAATAATAAAAATGCTTATGCATGCTTATAACTGCGTATGTGCTATATATCTATTAAAAATACATGAGAAAAAATTGGGTATCAACACCCTATCATTTTTTAAAGGCACATGATATTGAATAGAAGAACAAGAACATTCTCCGCTCTCTAACTTAAACATATTCTCCCTTGAGTTCATTGCTTATATTTATTATATTGCCTACATTTATTGTGTTTCATTGATTGTTCTTCATTTATTATTCATCATTGATCATAAAGAGCCCTCATCAAAGCTCTTCGCATTGTTAGTCCTTCATCGACCATCTTCAGTCGAGCTCTTTGGCTTAACCTCGAGGCCTAGCATAGTATAGCTCGAGACCCCGATTCTCGGCCACTCGGTTTGCTTGTCATGCTACCTTCAAGCTCTTATCTTATTTTCTAGTCTCACACTTAACACCTACTGCCTAACAACTAGCATAAAAATAAATCACGTATTTTTAGAACCACAAAATCAAATCTAATTGTAATTACCATTTTCAAGGTAAACGGTTTGGCACCCACCGTGGGGCTAAAAATAATAGTGATTGTTTTCGTGCTGGTTTACTGAATAACGCAAGTTATCTTTCACACTTTTTCTTGTCCAAGAACCTTTGATTTCAGGTCAAAATGTCTAGCTCAGTAAATGCACATGAGAACAATGGTCCTGAGGACCATGGAGAGAATGGTGTAGTTGTTCCAGGCATCGTTGTACCACCACGAAACCCTGAGGATGCACCATAACCAATTCCCGTGGATGTGGTCTCGCACAACGCCCAACACGTCAATATGAGCTCCCACACTAACAGGAGTATACGCCAAGAAAACCAATAGGAAGCTTAGAAAATTCCTGCCCGGGAGGAAAGAGGGGCAGACAGGAGGAACGGAACGGGAAACCACCAGCATATCGTTCATATGATCATTGGGGGGACCGACATTCCTCAAGGATCCGTGATCAAGCGGGCAAAAGTTTCTGCGGCAACAGAAGGGCAAATTCGGGGCCGCTTACCCGAAGACATCCTTGCATTCAATGAAGAGGACTTTGAGACCTTGTCTCATCCCCATAACGATGCGTTGGTAATTTCATTTCTCTTGAATAACGTTCAAATTAAACGTGTACTCGTGGATCCAGGTAGCTCGGCTAATGTAATCAGGTCGAAGGTGGTAGAACAGCTCGAATTGCTCGATCAAATAATACCTACCTCCCGAATCCTCAAAAACTTCAACATGGCCGGCGAAGCAACGAAGGGGGAGATCACCCTCCCGGTCAACGTGTCCGACACAGTTTGAAATAGAAAATTTCACGTCATCGAAGGTGACATGAGGTATAATGCATTGCTTGGAAGTCCATGGATACACAACATGAGGGCAGTACTGTCAACTCTTCATCAGAAGATAAATTTTCCGACAGAAGACGGTATAAAAACGGTATATGGAGAACATCATACGGCGAAGGAGATGTTTGCGGTTCATGAGGAGGCATCTACTTCAATACCCTCCACCTCGGAGGAGCCGGAGGGCAAACAGACCCCCGAGAACGACGAAGAAGACTTCCTCCCCCCCCCCCCCCGAACCTTCGTTTCCCCCGAAGAATCGGATGCAACAAAATCAATAGTTGAAGAGCTGGAGCGAGCCGTTTTGATCGAGCATCTCCCAAATTGGAAGGTATACGTGGGAACGGGGTTAACCCCGGAACTTAGGAAAAAATTCATTCAATTTCTTATTAATAACATCGATTGCTTTGCGTGGTCCCATTTAGACATGACATGGATCCCGCCGGAAATAACCACCCATCGACTAAGTGTCGACCCCAGGTTCAAACCGGTGAAGCAATAAAAAAGACCTCAGTCCGAGGTAAAACACGCATTTATCAAAGATGAGGTAACGAAACTCCTCAAAATAGGATCTATTAGGGAAGTAAAATATCCTGAATGGTTGGCCAATGTGGTGGTAGTTCCTAAAAAAGGGAATAAGTTAAGAATGTGCGTAGATTATAAAGACTTAAATAGAGCGTGCCCTAAAGATTTATTCCCGTTGCCCAACATCGACCGCATGATCGATGCCACGGCCGGCCACGAGATCCTCACCTTTCTCAACGTTTACTCGGGGTATAATCAAATACAGATGAACCCTGAGGATAGGGTAAAAACCTCGTTCATCACGAAGTACGGTACGTACTGCTACAATGTGATGCCTTTTGGGCTAAAGAACGCAGGAGCCACATACCAACTCCTAGCTAATAAGATGTTCGAGCACTAAATAGGCAATTCCATGGAAGTTTACAATGATGATATGCTAGTTAAGTCCCTACGCGCAGAGGACCATTTAACTCATTTGCAAGAAACATTTGACATCCTCAGAAGCTACAACATGAAACTCAATCCCGAGTAATGTGCTTTCGGAGTGGGTTCGGGCAAATTCTTAGGCTTCATAGTGTCAAACAGGGGGATTGAGATCAACCACGATAAAATCAAAGCCATCATAGAGATCACGGTGGTAAACAATGTGAAGGTCGTACAACGGCTGACTGGGCGAATAGCGGCCCTGAGCCAATTCATATCGAGGTCGTCGGACAGGAGTCATCATTTCTTCTCCTTACTCAAAAAGAAAAACAGCTTCGAATGGACTCCGGAATGCCAACGTGCCTTGGAGGAGTTGAAGTGATATCTGACGAACCCACTTTTACTCCAAACCCGAAGAAGGATGAAATGCTGTATTTGTACCTGGCTGTGTCCGAGGTAGCGGTAAGTGGTGTGCTGGTTCGAGAAGAGCAAGGTACCCAATTCCCTATCTATTATGTCAGTCGGACCCTGGGAGATGCCGAAACCAGGTATCCGCAGCTAGAAAAGTTAGCTCTTGCATTAATAAGCGCATCTCGGAAATTAAAGCCTTATTTTCAATGCAATCGTATTTGTGTTTTAAAAACATATCCTCTCCAAAGCATATTGCATAAGCCCAAATTGTCAGGCCGTCTCGCCAAGTGGGTGATCGAACTCGCGGGGTACGATATCGAATACCAACCCCGAACGACTATCAAGTCCCAAATTCTGGCGAATTTTGTGGCCGACTTCACACCTGCCCTCGTGCCCGAGGTAGAGAAAGAACTTCTACTAAAAACGGGCACATATTCGGGGGTATGGACCTTGTTCACCGACGGCGCCTCGAACGTGAAAGGGTCCGAACTCGGTATAGTCCTAAAGCCACCTACGGGCAGCATGATCAGTCAATCTATAAAAACTGCAAAATTGACTAACAGCGAAGCCGAGTATGAGGCTATGATTGCAGGTCTTGAATTGGCCAAAGGCCTAGGAGCGGAAGGCATCGAAGCAAAATGTGATTCCCTTCTGGTGGTAAACCAAGTAAATGGGAACTTCGAGGTTCGAGAAGACAGGATGCAAAGATACTTAGACAAAATTCAAGTCACATTACACCGCTTCAAAGAATGGACTCTGGTCCACATACCTCGAGAACAGAATAGCGAGGCAGATGCTCTCGCAAACCCGGGATCATCCGTCGAGGAAGATGGCATACTCCCCGGAGTTGTTGTTCAGCTATCCAAATAAGTGATCGAGGAAGGCCATGCCGAGATCAACTCCACTAGCCTGACGTGGGATTGGAGAAACAAATATATCGATTATTTGAAAAATAGGAAGCTACCCGCGGACCCAAAGGAGTCGAGGACTCTGGAACCAAAGCAGCCCGATTCTCACTCGACAAAAATAGGACTCTATACAGAAGAACCTTTGATGGGCCCCTAGCAGTATGCCTTGGTCCGGGGGACACCTTATTTTATATGCCACGAGGTGGCTTGATATTGCGCTTGGGCCGTAAGGGGCCCCTCCCGGAGTCAGCACACCCCCAGTGAGCGCCGTCGACGATATATGGATCGGGCTGCACGCCGCAGCGAGTTGTGGATCGGGCTGCACGCCGTAGCGGTTACAATATGATACTGTTCTGAGAGTGATCTGAGAGAGAGAGCCCGAGGGGCTGAGAGTGTTTCTGAGAGTGAGCCCGAGGGGCTGGTACTGTTTTAAGATATTGCCCGAGGGGCGAACTTTTATGTGCTCATCTTGCATATTTACTTGCCTTTTTACCTGTTATACTGTGATATTTGTGCCCGAGGGGCGGTTTTTCTGTGCTTATCGGCACTAACTGTTTTGAAATCATTTCGTAAATGTTGGAAAGATCATTTTAAAAAGAGATTTAAACTGAGCCAAGAGATTTCCAAATATTTCACAGCTTCACTGTTTTTCTCAAAGGATTGTACCCTGCTTCTATACAGCATGTTGGTTGCTTTACGTGATTTCTTACCGCTCAGTTGTTATTTACCTTTATTACTCACTGAGTTGGAGTACTCACTTTACTCCCTGCACCTCGTGTGCAGATGCAGGTATCTATTCACCCGGTAGCGGGTTTTGGGCCGATCAGAAGCAGAGTTATATGAGTTAAGGAGGTGACTGTCAGCGTTCGCAGCACCATGTGTCTCTCTTATGTTCATTATTCCGGTTTTGTACATTTTAGACCCTGTAGTGGATTTACATTCTGATAGATGCTCGTGACTTGTGACACCCTAGTTAGGGCTGTGTTGGGTTGGCTTTCCCCTGATTAATACTATTAAGTCATATTTACGTTGTTTATTTATGTTTAACTATTTTTGAAAAAGACGAGTGGGTTAGTTGGCTGGCCTCGTCTTCACGAGAGGCGCCATCACGACCAGTGCGGGGTTTGGGTCGTGACAAGTTGGTATCAGAGCCTAGGTTACTAGGTCTCACGAGTCATGAGCAGGTTTAGTAGAGTCTCGCGGATCGGTACGGAGACGTCTGTATTTATTCTCAGAGGCTGCAGAACGTTTAGGAAACTTCACCTTCTTGAATTCTTATCGTGCGTCCTTGATTCAGCTTGAAAAGAAACTCTTGAAATTCCTTTCACGCATTTGTATGCGCGCATGAGCGCTCAGTATCAGATGTGCCTCAATGGCTCGTGATTCCCCGATCAAGGGGTGAGATGTGGTCTCTATGAGTTTGATGTTGGGCCAGTCTGGACGACTTGGGGCCGGATCTTTGCCTATGGCTTGAGCACTGAGGTGCTGATTGTGTGAGTAAGTGTTTTGAACTTATATGTTCGGCAGTGTCCCTATTAGTGGAAGTGATGGTTGAATAGCTATGTGATGAGTATGTTAGTACTGCGGGATGTATCTATGTAACTTGGAAGTGACGAGGAAGGCCTGCGGGATGATAAATGAACTATTAAGTGTATGATTCCATTGTGATTGAATGTGTAGCTCCAAGTTATGGGCGCGTGAAGAATCTTTTCGTGTCTCCTAGATGGGAGTGAAGTAAATGTCATGTTGCGGTATGAGTTCAGACTTAGGAAGACTAAGTGGCTGTGTAATGTGTATGACGGTGGAAGGTATATGGAAATGTTATATTGAGGCGAAGCAGGTGGGTTATTCCCTGCGGAGTGTTCCGAAGTGGTGTGATCCTTATGTGTATGTTAGAAGATCTCATGTTTAATGGAAGGGTACGGGTTGAAATTTGAGATTTCGGAGTGCTTAAGAGAGTGGGCCTAACTGTTGCGGGATATAAATGCGAGATTTGCAGAAGATTTACAGTACTGGATGACCTGTGTTTTCACAACTTATAAATGATTTGAGTATAATCTCACTATGGTATTGTGGCATCAATAAAGTAAAAGTATTATGAGATATTGAGTGTATCTTGATCTATGGCTTCGAGCCAAGTGGGGGAGTCTGCTGTGAGCAGTCGATTGCACGGTTAGGTGCTATGTTGGTTCCAGTTTGGGGCGTGCGAGTGAGTTAGCTATGGCTAGAGTAAAGGAAAATTTCGACAAAGGTTATACTATGCTTCATAGGGTATGAGAATCGCGGAATGTCTAGAGTGTTATTGGTGAAGAATGCTCAGCGCATAGAGCAGGAAGTTGCTGGGTTGTCTTGGGATGAGGATTTCATTTTTTGCGGTGTCGGAGTGCCAATGAGGCATGGGTGGTTTCTTTTTAGTTACTACTACATGCTGTTATTTTTCCATAACTTGGCCTCACATGTCTATTACTTGTGCACTTCATTTATATACTGAGTCCCTTCTGTGATTGATTCTCAAACTCGTGATTGATTTTCAAAACTTTTCCTTTGTGAAATTCTGATTTTTACTCGCCTGTTAAGGGGTAATTGATTCTTTATCTTTGTTTGGCCTTACCAGATCCTTTCCAAAAATAATTACATTCCTGTACTTAGACTTAAACACCTATTGTATGATTTTACTGCTCCTTTTATGGCAACAACCATTCTGCTTAAAGACTGATTTTCTTTCCTTATCTTGACCCTGTTAGTATCCGTTTGAACAATAATCCCTTGATTAGCTTGTGTTAATTGATTCTGACTTGTGATTGTTTCCATATTTGTGTTAAAACTTTACCTATTACCTTATTCTCCACTCGTTTTCAAAGCTATAAATACCTACACTCTTCTCTTTCAAACACACGAACACACACGAACACAGACGAACAATCTGAGTTCAAAAATCACTCTTACACTTAAAAACTCTCTCTCTTTCTGCTACTTGTGCTGTTGCTTTGTCTAGCCGGCTGGAAGCCAAGGCTAGACTGTGGACTCTTGTTTGCTCTATTTTCTGCACTTTGCTTCTCTACTGGTATGTCCTAGTTAATTTACAAGCTTCAACAACAACATGTTTTTTCATTCCTGTCCACTTCTACTCATGTTTTCTGCAATCAAAATGTGTTATTAGCATGCTGTGATATGTTCCATTTCCCTTGCAATTTAAAGTTTATCTATGTGTGCATTCTATCAGTCGTGTGTTGTTTATTTGCTACCTTATGAATCCCAAACCCCCATACCCCTTTATATGCTTTAAGTTATGGTTCAGAAACATGGCAATGTCTGAAATCATTGTCCATGGATATGAACTGGACCCCTTTAGGCCCTAAGCTTTGTCAATTTCCCATCCCCACTCCCTTATTGTGTGTGTTGAGTAACAGCCTTGGCCTGCCAGTATTTCTAATTATTGTTCAGGCCATGGCTTGACCTCTAGTAGGTCTTTACTCTCTAAATGCTTGATCAACAGGTTTGGTCAGGGGTGTGCCAGTCTATTTTGTGGCTGGGCATGACCACCAGCCTGCCTGGGTAGCCCCCTACCCTTTCTATTGCACTTACACTCATTCTTAGAACTTAAGTTCTGCCCCTCTTGTGTGAGCCTTGCCTTGGGACCCTTGAGCTCCCTCTGAACTTGAACACATAAGGGTTGGCCCTTCCACACTGCACAACTCAATTTCTGATTAACATCTTGGGTGTATGCATTGCCTGGGGTTCCTGAAATCCCTTGGATCTCTGAAACACCCTAGACGAGAGAAGGCATGGAAATCTGAATCTCGGAAGTGGCTCAATCTCATATTATTAGGCCTCAAGTATGGATTAGGCTTCTCAAATGTAGCTGAGGATTTCTGATGTATTTTTTTAATTCCAGTTCATTTCTTTGGGGTTGTAATAACTTGTACAAGCTTGGGGAAATTTAGTAAAAAGGGGGGTTGGGATTTATTTTTATGCATCAAGGGTAGATATCATGCCTATAGGGTAACTCTTAATTTCTGCAATTTCACACCTAGATATCATGCCTATAGGGTTAACTTTTAATTTCTGCAAATACGCCTAGATATCATGCCTATAGGTTAACTTTTAACTTCTGCAAACTCATACCTAGAAATCATGCCTATAGGATTCACTCATAATTTCTGCGTCTCCGCGCATAGATATCCTGCCTACAGGATTAACTTCCAATTGTTCTATAAAATACGGTCTATAGACTACAGCATTCTGCATTTATAAACACCACTAGACAAATAGTTTGTAGGTTTAATAACAAGAGCTGCATATAGATACCATGTTCCTAGGACCTTTGTTAACGTCCAAAAGGTGTCCAAATCAGCATATATATAGAAAGCATGCCTATAGGAAATCTCGAATCTGAATAGAGGTAATATTAACTGCTGAACTCGTAATGTCCTGTTAAAATTGGTAACCCCTTTTCATATTATCTTTTTTCTAAAATCAGTATACATCACGCCTAGTTCTAACCAACACTTAGAGGATTAACAATCAGATCGATTTTAGTCAACTGCATTCGAGTAAGCCTAATGTAGACTTTTTCGCCTAAAAATATGTGTTGAACCAGTCCGCTCGTCGCTTTAATTAATTAAGACCAAAAATAGTACGTGTAAGACATGCTAAACTCTATGACTTTTTCCTGGTTTATGGAGGCATATTTGAGCCCTGTTTGCTTGCCTGTTCACCTCTATTTGCACTTATGTGTTTTGGTTGACGCCTTAGCATTTTGTCCTTTGAAAACTTCTGAAAGCCCCAAACCCCTTTCCCTTTAGGATTAGTAGTCCATTTGCCTCCGGGACTGATAGGATTGGATCGGGTAATAGCATGCAATAAGTAGCGATACCATTCCGCGCTTTAATACCTTAACGTGGTGGGAAGGGTAGACATGGAGATGATGATCACACGATAACACTACGCGTACAATTGGATACCGGTGTTGTGTAAATGATCCATGTGATATATAAACCTAGGACCCCCTTCCCTCTTTATTAGTTTGTTATTTTCAGAATTTTAAAAGCTGTCCAATTTTCAACTTCCACTTCTTTTACTTCTTTTAAGTTGCTTGCATCAATTATTTGACCCCTTCTTTTCTCTCACACCTTTCTGTGATTATAAAACTACTTCCTTCCAGATTTCAGCACTTTTAAATCCTTTTGTGCTTTTTATTTGCAATTGTTATGTGAGTGGTTTCATCGTATTTGCAATGCTTGCTTGTCTACTTGTTGTTTGCATTTAAAGTCACAATTGTAGCATGGCCGGGAACCACACTAGTGGATCTTGGGGGGTGCCTAATACCTTCCCCTCAAGATAATTTCTAGCCCTTACCCAAACTCTGGTTTTCATCTCAAATTCTTTTCTTAAAGTGTCCTAATGCACTATAATCATTAGGTGGCGACTCTCCAAATCCAAAATCCAATTCCCAAACGGGAATAGAGTTGTCTTTCCTGAATGTCGTAAACCGGATTTCGCGAGGAAAAAGGGTGCATCAATAGCATGGCGACTCTGCTGGGGATTCTTTAGGCTTTTACCATTGCATGCTATATGTGACTTTTATTGCCTTCTTTTATTGCTTTTATTTAATGCCTTTATTTGAAACTGACTTGTTTCTTTTGTTTCTTTTTCTTCAATTATTTCGTTTACCGCTTTCCCGTCAATGTTGTAATTCTGAGCAATCATTGTAAACTTTATTGTATGAACGTGAAAATACATGTCAATTTGTTTCATTCTTGTAAATTGCATCTTCAAACATCATATTCCATTCGTGCCAAACAAATTCCATAGCAGCGCTTATAATGAGTGGTTGCGCCCTTCCGATATTATCACCCCCTAAATTTGGCAAAGGCATATTTGCGGTAAATTCAGTCGATCAGCGGTGCAGTCGACGGTTCCGTGCCTTTCCCTCTTGAGTTTTCCGCTCAAGGGTACCTGTCTAATACCCCAATAGAAACCTTACTCCGTTTAAACTGTACATGCATCATGGTCAAACCTAGCCGAGTCAGTTATGTTGTCCACATAATGACTCATTAAGATAGCCTTGTCCAAAGTCAACCAGGTTTCCTTGAAACCCAAACGGACACCTCCATATTCTGTGCATTTATTTGGAGAACTAAAGTGCTTGCTATGCTAATTATTGGTTTAAATAGTCGAGTCCGGTGGGGATAAGGGCCTAACGCTTTGTTTTGCAGAAAATGAGGCACGAAGTCCCCAGATTTGGCACGGTAACCAACATTCACCCAAGGTTGCTAAGCTGGTGGGAAGACCTTCACTCCAGCGATCAGGCTCTCGTCCGCAAATACTTGGGAAATTTGCCTTCCTTTTTGGAAATCCAGCCCGACAACAAAATCATAGAGGCTGCAACTCTATTCTGGGATGGCGATAGATCGGTATTCCGCTTCAGGGACCTTGAAATGACACCAATGCTGAAGGAAACGAAGGAGGACACTTGGCTAGAGCTTACTTGCTGTTGGGACTGCGTGAGCTGGTGAAGCTGTTCGATGGAGACGAAGATGCCAAATCTGGGGAAGGTCCCTCTGGGACCAAGTAGTTAGGAGTCCTTTTATTCTTTATTTTAATGTAATAAGGCCAATGGCCAATAGTGACATTTTACTTTCTATTATTTAGAGTCGTTTTGGATTCGTCTTAATTTTATCAATAAAATGAGGCATTTAGCATTATAAGTTCTCCAAAACTATTTGACGCTAGGCCTACCTCGGGCACAACGAGGCACCAAAGTTAGGACGCGATTTATATTCTTGCACAATGTGTTTAAATACTGCAATATTTTTTCCTCATAACCTGCACTAACTTGTTACCTTTTGTTTTTCTTTTATTTTTTATTCCCCTCCCCAAAGGTTAGTTCGTGCACTCTGGCATCATCATCCTACTCCACAAGATCCAAGGGCCCTCCACCTCTTCCTCCTCTGAGTCCTGTCAGAAACAAGAACAAAGGAAAAATGGAAGACTTGGGTAACATCAGGAAGGAGAATTCGGTTGAAAGGGTAGAGACTTCCCAGGGTATTCAGGTTTCCAAGGAAAGTGCCGCCCAACTTGAGCAGAAGTTGTTGAAATTTCAGGAAGAACTGGACCAAGTTCGGAACTTGGTAAACTTATCATTTTCCCTCACTACCCCGGATGTCAGCTTTCCCAATACCCAGAACCCCGCACCTCCACAAAGCACCCCACAACCACAGATACAACCCACTCATACCCAACACTGCAACGCATGCCACACTCCGAACAACACTCCACTACTCATTCCCGAGCCACTGAACACCACAAATGACCATCTCCACAACACTCCTATTTACGTGGATACTGTACCCCATTATACTCAACCAATCTCAAGTGCACCTGAGTCTGATGACAAAGACTCCCTTATCAGGAACTTAGCAGCAGAACTCAAGAAATTGACCAGCCGAGTTCAGGGCGTGGAAGGTAACAAAGGTATCGAGGGGTTAAATTATGAAGACCTCTGCATTCAGCCAGATGTTGAACTTCCGGAGGGGTACAAACATCCCAAATTTGTAATGTTCGATGGAACAGGAGATCCCAGGGTCCACCTGAGGACATATTGCGATAAGCTGGTCGGAGTCGGAAAGGATGAGAAGATCCATATGAAGCTCTTCATGTGAAGTCTGAAAGGGGATGCTTTATCCTGGTACATCAGCCAGGACCCCAAGAAATGGACAAGCTGGGTAGGCATGGCCTCGGATTTCATGGATAGATTCCGATTCAATATAGAGAATGCACCGGATGTTTTCTACATCCAGAATTTGAAAAAGAAATCTACCGAAACATTCCGCGAGTATGCTACTCGTTGGAGGTCAGAAGCTGCAAAGGTCAGGCCGGCCCTAGAAGAAGAACAGATGAACAGGTTCTTCGTCCGGGCTCAAGATCCCCAATATTACGAGAGGTTGATGCTAATCGAGGGTCAGAAGTTC
>NC_031998.1:2299414-2325429 GCF_001879085.1 Nicotiana attenuata
GCTGGGCATGACCACCAGCCTGCCTGGGTAGCCCCCTACCCTTTCTATTGCACTTACACTCATTCTTAGAACTTAAGTTCTGCCCCTCTTGTGTGAGCCTTGCCTTGGGACCCTTGAGCTCCCTCTGAACTTGGACACATAAGGGCTGGCCCTTCCACACTGCACAACTCAATTTCTGATTAACATCTTGGGTGTATGCACTGCCTGGGGCTCCTGAAATCCCTTGCATCTCTGAAACACCCTAGATGAGAGAAGGCCTGGAAATCTGAATCTCGGAAGTGGCTCATTCTCATATTATTAGGCCTCAAGTCTGGATTAGGCTGCTCGTATGTAGCTGAAGATTTCTGATGTATTTTTTAATTCCAGTTCATTTCTTTTGGGTTGTAATAACTTGTACAAGCTCGGGGAACTTTAGTAAAAAGGGGGGTTGGGATTTATTTTTATGCATCAAGGGTAGAGATCATGCCTATAGGAGTTTGTTATGATTTCTGCAATTTCACACCTAGATATCATGCCTATAGGGTTAACTTTTAATTTCTGCACACACGCCTAGAAATCATGCCTATAGGGTAACTCTTAATTTCTGCAATTTCACACCTAGATATCATGCCTATAGGGTTAACTCTTAATTTCTGCAATTTCACACCTAGATATCATGCCTATAGGGTTAACTCTTAATTTCTGCAATTTCACACCTAGATATCATGCCTATAGGGTTAACTTTTAATTTCTGCAAATACGCCTAGATATTATGCCTATAGGTTAACTTTTTAACTTCTGCAAACTCATACCTAGAAATCATGCCTATTAGGATTCACTCATAATTTCTGCGTCTCCGCGCATAGATATCCTACCTACAGGATTAACTTCCAATTGTTCTATAAAATACGGTCTATAGACTACAACATTCTGTATTTATAAACATTACTAGGCAAACAGTTTGTAGGTTTAATAACAAGAGCTGCATATAGATACCATGTTCCTAGGACCTTTGTTAACGTCCAAAAGGTGTCCAAATCAGCATACATATAGAAAGCATGCCTATAGGAAATCTCGAATCTGAATCGAGGTAATATTAACTGCTGAACTCGTAATGTCCTGTTAAAATTGGTAACCCCTTTTTAGTATGTATCTTTTTCTAAAATCAGTATACATCACGCCTAGTTCTAACCAACACTTAGAGGATTAACAATCAGATCGGTTTTAGTCAACTGCATTCGAGTAAGCCTAATGTAGACTTTTTCGCCTAAAAATATGTGTTGAACCAGTCCGCTCGTTGCTTTATTTAATTAAGACCAAAAACAGTACGTGTAAGACATGCTAAACTCTATGACTTTTTGCTGGTTTATGGAGGCATATTTGAGCCCTGTTTGCTTGCCTGATTCCCTCTATTTTCACTTATGTGTTTTGGTTGACGCCTTAGCATTTTGTCCATTGAAAACTTCTAAAAGCCCCAAACCCCTTTCCCTTTAGGATTAGTAGTCCATTTGCCTCCGGGACTGATAGGATTGGGGCGGGTAATAGCATGCAATAAGTAACGATACCATTCCGCGCTTTAATACCTTAATGGGGTGGGAAGGGTAGACATGGAGATGATGATCACACGATAACACTACGCGTACAATTGGATACCAGTGTTGTATAAATGATCCATGTGATATATAAACCTAGGACCCCCTTCCCTCTTTATTAGTTTGTATTTTCAGAATTTTAAAAGCTGTCCAATTTTCAACTTCCGCTTCTTTTACTTCTTTTAAGTTGCTTGCATCAATTATTTGACCCCTTCTTTTCTCTCACACCTTTCTGTGATTATAAAACTACTTCCTTCTATATTTCAGCACTTTTAAATCCTTTTGTGCTTTTTATTTGCAATTGTCATGTGAGTGGTTTCATCGTATTTGCAATGCTTGCTTATCTACTTGTTGTTTGTATTTAAAGTCACAGTTGTAGCATGGCCGGAAATCACACTAGTGATCTTGGGGGGTGCCTAATACCTTCCCCTCAAGATAATTTCTAGCCCTTACCAAACTTTGGTTTTCATCTCAAATTCTTTTCTTAAAGTGTCCTAATGCACTATAATCATTAGGTGGCGACTCTCCAAATCCAAAAACCCAATTCCCAAACGGGAATAGAGTTGTCTTTCCTGAATGTCGTAAACCCGATTTCGCGAGGAAAAAGGGGGCATCGACAGCGGTACATCTTCATAGGATCCCAGGACTATTTGGACAGTTGCCACGAGGTTTTTGCGGAACATGGGGATAGTGAAGACCAATGGGGTCGACTTTGCTGCTTTTCGTCTGTCAGGTTCTGCCAAGAAATGGTAGAGGGATTATTGTTTGGACAGAATAGCTGGATCACCAGCTCTCACTTGGGATCAGTTCTCTCAGCTATTCTTGGAGAAGTATCTTCCCATCACTCAGAGAGAGGACTATCGGAGGCAGTTTGAGCGCCTTCAGCAGGGTTCTATGACCGTCACATAGTATGAGATTAGATTTGTGGATTTGTCCCGTTATGCTCCTCTTATACTTCCCACCGAGAGAGAGATTTCTTTTCAGGATGCAGCCAATGTAGCAGACGAGTTGAGATGGTTTTAGCTCAGGGGAGTGGTCATGGATCTGACAAGAGGCCTCGTCACTCCGGTGGATTCAGTGGGACCTCATCTGGAGGTCGAGGTACTTTTGGTAGAGGCCATCATCCCAGGCCATTTCATTCAGCACTTCAGACATCCCATAGAGCTTCAGGGGGTCGTGGTCCTTATGTACCTTCTCAGGGCAGCCAGCTTATAGTGCACCGCCAGCCCCCATAAGAGCACCTCCTTTTCAGAGTTATTATCGCGTTCAGCCGGCCCATCAGGGTCAGTCTCAGTTTCCTCAGCCGCAGTATTCAGATGGATGCTTTGAGTGTGGTGAGTATGAGCATGTCCGGAGGACCTGCCCGAGATTTGTGGGTGTTCAGTCACAACAGCACAATTCTCGTGCCATGATTCTGGCACCGCCTGCCCAGCTAGCTAGAGGTAGGGGTCAGGGAGCCAGAGGTAGGGGTCAACCCGCTAGAGGTGGAGGTCAGGCCGTTAGAGGTGGAGGCCAGGCAGTAGGAGGTCGTCCCAAGGATATGGTTCAGGGTGGTGGGGCCCAGCCCCGATGTTATGCTTTCCCAGACAGGCCTGAGGCTGAGTCCTCCGATTTAGTTATCACAAGTACTGTTTTGGTATGCAGTAAAGATGCTTCAGTTCTATTTGATCCAGGGTCTACATACTCCTATGTGTCATCTTATTTTGCTTCATATTTGGTTGTGCCTCGTGATTCTTTGAGTGCTCCCGTGTATGTGTCCACGCCAGTAGGGGATTCTATTGCTGTAGATCGTCTCTATCGCTCGTGTGTGGTTGTTATTGGGGGTCTTGAGACTAGTGTAGATCTCATACTTCTCGATATGGTTGATTTCGATGTCATTTTGGGGATGGATTGGTTGACACCTTATCATGCTATTTTGTACTGTCATGCCAAGACCGTGACCTTAGCCTTGCTGGGGTTGCCTCGTTTTGAGTGTAGAGGGACTCCTGGTCATCCTACCAGCAGTGTTGTTTCTTATATGAAGGCTCGACGTATGGTCGAGAAGGGGTGTTTGGCTTATTTGGCTTATGTTTGTGATTCTAGTGCTGAGGTTCCTTCTATGGATTCTGTGCCAGTTGTTCGGGAGTTTCCAGAGGTATTTCCTGCAGACCTGCCGGGGATGCCACCCGATAGGGATATTGACTTTTGCATTGATTTGGCTTCGGGGACTCAACTCATTCTATTCCGTCGCATCGCATGGCCCCGCCAAAGTTGAAAATTGAAGGAGCAGTTGCAAGGTTTGCTTGATAAGGGCTTTATTAGACCTAGTGTCTTGCCCTAGGGTGCACCGGTGTTGTTTGTTAAGAAGAAGGATGGATCGATGAGGATATGCATAGATTATCGATAGTTGAACAAAGTCACCATCAAGAACAAGTATCCATTGCCGAGGATTGATAACTTATTCGATCAGCTTCAGGGTGCCAAGGTGTTTTCGAAGATTGATTTGAGATCTAGCTACCATCAGTTGAGGATTAGGGCATTTGATGTCCCTAACATAGCTTTTCGCACTCGGTACGGGTATTATGAGTTTCTAGTAATGTCATTTGGGGTGACAAATGCCCTAACAATATTTATAGATTTGATGAACCGGGTGTTCAAGCCCTATCTGTATTCCTTTGTGATCGTTTTCATTGATGATATCTTGATCTACTCCCGCAGCCGAGAGGAGCATGAGCAGCATCTTCGGATCGTTCTCTAGACTTTGAGAGACAACCAGTTATATGCTAAGTTTTCAAAATGTGAGTTTTGGTTGAGTTCAGTTGCTTTCTTGGGTACCAGCAGAAGGTATTCAGGTGGATCTTAAGAAGATTGAGGCAGTCAAGGACTGGCCTAGACCCACATCAACTATAGAGATCCGGAGTTTCTTGGGTTTAGCGGGTTATTACTGTCGGTTTATGAGGGGTTTTCATCCATAGCAGCCCCGATGACCAGGTTAACCCAGAAGGGTGCCTCGTTTAAGTGGTTGGACGAGTGTGAGGCGAGCTTTTAGAAGCTCAAGACAGTTTTGACTACGGCGCCGGTGTTGGTGTTGTCCACAGGTTCAGGACCATACACAGTATATTGTGATGCATCTCGTATTGGACTTGGTGCGGTGTTGATGCAGAATGGTAAGGTTGTTGCATATGCTTCGCGGCAGTTGAAGATTCACGAGAAGAATTATCCAGTTCATGACTTGGAGCTAGCTGCCATTGTTCACGCGCTGAAGATTTGGAGGCATTATTTATATGGCGTGTCGTGTGAGGTGTTCACGGATCATAAGATTTTGCAGTATTTGCTCAAGCAGAAGGAGCTCAATTTGAGGTAGAGAAGGTGGTTGGAGCTATTGAAAGACTATGATATCACCATCTTGTATCATCCCGGGAAGGCCAATATGGTGGACGATGCTTTGAGTGGGAAGTCGGCTAGTATGGGTAGCCTTGCGTATATTCCAATCGGTGAGAGACCGCTTGCTTTGGATGTTCAGGCTTTGGCCAACCAGTTTGCGAGGTTGGATATTTCTAATCCTAGCCGTGTTCTAGCTTGTATAGTCGCTCGGTCTTCATTATTTGAGCATATCAGAGATCGGCAATATGATGATCCTCATTTGCTTGTCCTTAGGGACACAGTGCGGCACGGAGATGCCAAGCAGGTTACGGTTGGAAATGACGAGGTCTTGAAGATGCAGGGTCGAGTTTGTGTGCCTAATGTGGATGGACATTCGTTAGTTGATTGTAGAGGAGGCCCATTGTTCCCGGTATTCTATTCATCCGGGCGCTGCCAAGATGTATCAGGACTTGCGGTAACATTATTGGTGGTGGAAGATGAAGAAGGATATTGTTGCATATGTAGCGCGGTGTTTGAATTGTCAGCAGGTAAAGTACGAGCATCAGAGACCTGGTGGTTTGCTTTAAAAGATTGAGATTCCTGAGTGGAAGTGGGAGCGTATCACTATGGATTTCGTTGTTGGACTCCCACAGACTCAGAGGAAGTTCGATGGAGTATGGGTTATTGTGGATAGGCTGACTATGTTAGCGCATTTCATTCATGTGGAAGTTTCCTATTCTTCGGAGCAGTTGGCTGGGATCTATATCCGGGAGATCGTCCGTCTTCATGGTGTGCCCATGTCTATCATTTGTGACCGAGATACGCAGTTTACCTCGCATTTCTGGAGGGCAGTGCATCGTGAGTTGGGTACGCGGGTCGAGTTGAGCACAACATTTCATCCTCAAACGGACGGACAGTCTGAGCGTACTATTCAGATTTTGGAGGATATGCTCCGCGCCTGTGTTATTGACTTTGGAGGTTCTTGGGATCAGTTCTTGCCGTTAGCGGAGTTTGCCTACAACAACAGCTATCAGTCGAGCATCCAAATGGCTCCTTATAAGGCATTATATGGTAGACGGTGTCAATCGCCAGTTGGGTGGTTTGAGCCGGGGGAGGCTCGGTTATTGGGTGCAGATCTAGTGCAGGATGCCTTGGATAAGGTTAAGATCATTCAGGATAGACTTCGTACAGCTCAGTCCAGGCAAAAGAGTTATGCCGGCCGTAAGGTTCGTGATGTGACATTCATGGTCAGAGAGCGAGTGTTGCTTCGAGTGTCTCCCATGAAGGGCGTGATGAGATTTGGGAAGAAGGGCAAGCTAAGCCCTAGGTTCATCGGGCCTTTTGAGATCCTTGATCGAGTGGGAGAGGTTGCTTACAGACTTGCGTTGCCGCCAGGTTTATCAGCAGTGCATCTAGTGTTTCATGTGTCCATACTTCGGAAGTATCATGGCGATCCATCCCATGTGTTAGACTTCAACACTGTCCAGTTGGACAAGGATTTGACCTACGAGGAGGAGCTGGTAGCAATTATAGACCGGCAGGTTCGACAATTGAGATCGAAGAGCTACCCTTCGGTTCGTGTGCAGTGGAGAGGCCAGCCTATTGAGGCAGCTACCTGGGAGTCCGAGTCTGATATGCGGAGTAGATACCCCCATCTTCTCACCGACTCAGGTACTTTTCTATGTCCGTTCGAGGACGAACGGTTGTTTTAGAGGTGTCTTTGTGAAGACCCAAAGGGTCATCTTTTATTTTAGAATCCGATTCTGTGTTCCGAGGCCTTTAAAACCTCATTTTATCTCTCCTCGATTTGTGTGCGTAGTCCGTGCGTGTATCCGGAAAGCCCTTATGTGAAAAATTTAAGAAATGATGATTTTTGGCTTTAAAAGATGATTTTTATTGACTTTGGTAAACATTTTGGGTAAACGGACCCGGACCCGTGTTCCGACGGTCCCGGAGGGTCCATAGTAAAATATGGGACCTGGGCGTATGCCCGGAATCGAATTCCGAGGTCCCTAGCCCGAGAAATGAATTTTTGAAGAAAATTGATAAGATTGAAAATGTAATAACTTAAAGGATTCGATCTTGTTGGTATTGGGCCCGTATTTTGGTTCCGGAGCTCGGTACAGGTCCATTATGATATTTAAACCTTATATGTGAAATTTGGTGAAAACGGAAGTGATTTTATGTGATTCGGACCTTTGGTTGAGAAAATAGAAAGTTTGAAACTATCTTGAAAATTTCATGTGTTTTGGTGTTAAATCCATGGTTCTAGGTGTTATTTTGGCGATTTGATCGCATGAGCAAGTTCGTATGATGTTTTAAGACTTGTGTGCATGTTTAGTTTGGAGCCCCGAGGGCTTGGGTGAGTTTTGGATAGGCTACGGAAAGATTTTGGACTTAGGAAAATATTGCTGGTATGCTTCAGCTGTTGCAGGCCCCTGATCTCGCAATTGTGAGATCAAGCATCGCAATTGCGAGCCCTGCAGGGTCCGCTTTTGCGAGCCTTTCATCGCAAATGTGATTAGAAGGCTGGGCCAGTAGAGTTCGCAAATGTGAACAAACATTCGCAAATGCGAATGGAGTCTGGGAGGGGTATAGATCGCAAATGCGACCTTTTGTTCGCACTTGCGAGGTCAGTGGTGGCAATTGCGACACTTTCCTCGCATTTGCGAAGGTAGCAGGAATTGTGAAGGCTTCATAATTGCGATAGCCTCTTCGCAATTGCGAAGCTCAGGTCGCAAATGCGACATCTGCAGCTATTCAAAACATAACTTAGATGAGATTTTTCATTCATTCTCCCATTTTTCAAAACCTAAACTTCAAGAGGCGATTTTTCAAAACTAGTTCTTCCCAAAATCATACATAAATCATTCTTAACTCATTTCTTTCGATCTATTTCATCTTTTTACAAGATTTCATCCTAAAATCTAGGGTTTTTCATGGTGAAATTGGGTGTTTTTGGGTAGAACTTAGGAATTTCGAAATTTGGGGATTTAGACCTCAAATTGAGGTCGGATTCAAAAACCAATTGTATATCCGGGCTCGGGGTGAATGGGTAATCGGGTTTTGGTCCGAATTTCGAGTTTTGACCAAGCGAGCCCGGGGTTAATTTTTCGATTTTTTGGGGAAACTGTTGGGAAATCTATAATTATGCATTGGAATTGGTTTCTTTAGCGTTTATTGATGTTATTAAGTAAATTATGAGATACGAGTGCATTGGTGTTGGAATCGAGAGGTAAAACGGTAATTGAGCTTTGAAATAGCCGTTGGCTTGAGGTAAGTGTTTGGTCTAACCTTGACTTGAGGGATTAGGGATCCCCGACTTGCTTGCTATGTGAAATACCATGTGTATGGCGTATAGGTGTGGTGACGAGCACCTATGCATCGCCAAATTTCCTGTTTAGCCTATTCCCTTCCCCGTTTTCTAATATATATTGCTTTCATGTCTTAATTGCTACCTGCTTATTGATGCTTCCATGTCTAGTTGCTTCTTGTTAAATGTTGTTTCTCTATTGATGTTGTTAATTGTTCCGTAGTTTCATTATATCACACTGTTAGTTTACGTTGGTTTATTGGTGCTTCATAGTACACCTTGGTTGGTCTCGCTGTGTAGTATTAACTGATGAAGTTTCATATTTGTAGTGGTATTCCATTATGTTGGTTTGAGGTATAAGTGTTGTGGAGGATTTGAGTTAACTTGTGAAATACTTGTCTTTATTTTGTGATTGGCGCTTATGTGATGGGATCGGGTTGCACGCTGCAACAGGAGGAATAAGGGTGAAATATGTTTGTCTGGTGGGATCGGTTGCGCGCCGCAACAAGGAGTAACAAGGGTGAATGTTTATACCGTTATTGATTATATGTGGGATTGGGATGTGCGCCGCATCATTTGTTGCTTATATATTCTTCTTCTGCTGAGCATCATTATTTTGGTGTTGAAACTGTCTTAAGGATTGGTTATAACTGTGTATTAGTATAAACTGTTGTAGGTTATACATTGTTACTCCCCGCCGTAGCCTCGTCACTACTTCGTCGAGGATAGGCTCGGCACTTACCAGTACATGGGGTCGGTTGTACTGATACTGCACTCTGCACTTTCTATGCAGATTTCGGAGCTGGTAGTGGCTGATCGAGAGGTCGGTTGCTGATGCATTCAGGAGACCCAAGGTAGTCCTGCAAGCGTCTGCAGGCCCTGGCGTCCCCTCCTATATTTACTTCATTTTTGTTTTACTTTCTTTGAGACAGATGTATTTTCTTTCAAACCATTACTTGTAGTATTCGTAGAATGTTCGTGAGTTGTGACACCAGTTTCTGGGGTGGTATCTATTTCTGCTTCCCTTAATAGTATATGGGTAATCAATTAAATCATGTACTTTCACTTTTATTTCCGCTGATTTAGTTTTGTTAAATTTTAATTATAAAAGGATAAAGGAAAAAGGTAAAATATTCTGTAATGTTGGCTTACCTAGTGAGTGCAATGCTAGGCTCCACCACGGTCCCGAAGGTGGGAAATTCGGGTCGTGACAGTCTTGCTAGTGAATATGCTGGAAATAATTTAGTTTCAATAGGAGTAGCATTAAAGGTTTGGGAATTAAGATTTTGAGTTTACTTACTTGTTGGCTTGTAACCATTTTCACAATTCTAAGGCCCAAGGAGACTTTTAATATATCATTATTTTTAAACTTAATATATAAATATATTTTTACATGTAAATTTATTCGGTAAGGTTCGGTATATTTTCAGTTTATTTTTATAAAATAAAAAACCTACCCTAATTATCGGTACGACTATTGGTTTATATAAAACCCTAAGGTTTTAAAAAGAAACCTAAAAATCAGTTCGACACGATACAATTCGATCGGTTTAGTCGGTTATTAAATATCCATTGACACCCCTAACGTGAGATGGCATTGAAGATGTTCCTACTTTTCGAATATAGCTAGGACTTGTCCTTGGTAGTTATGGATTCGTACTCTGATATTGTACATTCCAAACAGATATGTATTTATTTTTGTACCATATTTGTAAATCTAAATCTTAGTGACTCATGACTTGTAGTACGAATCATTGGGATATTTTATGGAGACTCAGTTATTTCATTTATTGATTACTTATGATCATCATTAGAGTTGTATAACTATTATGTGGCTTTCCTAGCGGATTAAGTTAGGTGTCATCATGACTAAATGGAATTTGGATCTTGACAGTACGACATTAAAATATCTCATCCCTATTTTTTTATTCGGTTCATTTAAAAATTACCCATTACCAAATCTAAAGTCTCCCACTAAAAAAAAACAAAAAAAACACCCCTTATTTCATCTCTCCCCCTTTTTCGATAACATATGGTCTCCGAAGAAAAAATTGTGTCCTGTCAAAAGAAGAGTATGTTTGGCCAATATGCATGTACCTTAACATCCTGATATAGCTTCTTCTCCTAAGCTTATAACCTTTCTAGCGTTAGTTAATGACTCCCAGAACCCATTCTACCATAGTCATCAAATAAATCGTTCTTGAATTATATCCATGTTGAAGAGTTTTTGGAGGTACAAGACTCTTGCATGATGGCGAACTGGATGAAGGAGAATTTCAAGTAATAGCGAGAATTTATTTTTGTTGTGTTGTCTGCATACATGAGATAATTCAACAAATTCAGAAAATAATAAAACTGAGACCCTTGAAGTTGAATATAGCACATGAAAATCTCAAGCATACTTCGGAACTAGGTATAATCGATAAATTTGACAATTGAACACACCAATAGAACTATCTATTATCTCCCCCTAACTAGCGAGCGTAACAATCTGTTAACCTTATTAACTAGCTGGTGTTTAATCAAGATGTCCTAATCAAATTTAATGGGCATTATTTGTACTACAAAATGTTAAAATGTTAACTTAATAAAAAGGTTAAATTTGTGCATCCACCTAATTTCTTGAGAGACCATATGATATTGACAAAGGGGGAGAGGTGAAATAAGAGGTCTTATTCGTTTAATTTTTTAAATGAGGGGAAGACTATTGGTCAGGTAATGTCACGATCCCAATTTTCCTCTGTAAGATGTCGTAATGTAACGACCCGGCCGGTCGATTCATGAGTTACAGCTCCGTTTTCCCCCATTTCTGCTTCTTTATGCTTTGTTCATCTGTGTTATATGGTATCGGGTTAGTCGGTCCGAATTCGGAATGGTTTTGAAAAGGTTTGAGACACTTAGTCTCTTAAGCTGGTCTTTTAGTTGGAAAAGTCAACCGGAAGTTGACTTGTGAGCAATCAATCTCGGAATTTGGTTTTTATGATTCGGATAGCTTCGGGAGGTGATATGGGACTTAGGAGCGTGATCGGAATGAGTTTTGGAGGTCCGGAGTAGATTTAGGCTTGAATTGACGAAATTGGAATTTTGGCGTTTTCCGGTTGGTAGCAGAGATTTTGATATAGGGGTTAGAATGGAATTACGGAAGTTGGAGTAGGTCCGTTGTGTCATTCATGACGTGTGTGGAAAATTTCAGGTCATTCGGACGAGGTTTGATAGACTTTTTGATCAAAGCGGAATTCGGAAGTTTTTGGAGTTCTTAGGCTTGAATCCGTGGTTAATTTGATGTTCCAATGTTGTTATAGGTGTTTCGAAGATTGGTTTAAGTTTGGATGGTGATATATGACTTGTCCATACTTTTGGTTGAGGTCCCGGGGGCCTCGGGGTGATTTCGGATGGTTGAAGGGAAGCTTGGAGTTGGGAATTGCAGCTGAAGCTGCTGAAGTTCTGTCATAACCGCACCTCCGGCTTGGGGACCACAGGTGAGGGCTCGCAGAAGCGCCCAGAGGGTCGCAGATGCGGAAATGGGCATGGGGAGCTGGAACCGCAGATGTGGTTGTTCGAGCGCACCTGCGATAACGCAGGCTATTATGATCGCAGGTGCGGTCCTAGTGTGGTTAAGTGGTTTCCGCAGATGCGCACCTGGGACTGCAGGTGCGAGATTTTTACCGCAGAGGCTGTTTAACTGGGGCAGAACATATATATTTGGCCCTTCGCAATTTTGAGTGGTTTTTCACCATATTTCATTCGGGAGAAAGCTTTGGAGAGCAAATTGAAGAGAGAATTCCAGAGGGTTTCGTGGAGGTAAGGTTTTTGGACTCTAAACTTGTTTCTATGATGATTTTTAACATTGCAAGCTTGAAATCTACGAAAAATTAGTAGCAAAATTGGGGGTTTTGGACTTGGGAATTGGAGACCTAAATTTAGGGATTTGAGGGGTCAATTGTGGTTGGATTTTGGTATATTTGGTATGTATAAACTCATGGGAGGATAAGGATTCCATTTATGTTAATTTTGTCGGATTCCGAGACGTGGGCCTGGGTTTGGGTTTGGCCAATTTCGGGTTTCTTGATGCAATTTGATTATTTTCGCATGGGCTTCGCCCCCTTAGCATATTCTAATGTTATGATTCTAATTTTGGGTAGATTCAGTGCGGGTTCAGGCCGATACGAGAGGCAAAGGCATCGCGGGCTAGAGTTTGGACCGGATTGAGGTAAGTAATGATCGTAAATGTTGTCCTGAGGGTATGAAACTACGAATTTCACACCGTTGTGCTATTTTGAGGTGACACACACTCTAGGTGACGAGCGTGGGGTCGTGCACCGTTGGGGATTGTGACTTAGTCCGTCCCGTACGACTATTAAGTCGCGTATTACTTGGAAACTATTTGATATTGTTATATTTTGGAAAGTATTATTGTGTTTGGGGATAAATGCCGTGTCTGGGCCTTGTGCCGATCGTTTGGACCCTTAGGGGCTTTTACTACTGCTTTCCTCACTGTTTTCGGTTTGATATTTACACTCAGTTATGCTATGTTCTTACTGTTTTGATAACTCGATTTTATTCACTCCTTTTGATTTCACAAATGATATTTTGAACCGAGTACTTATTTTACTGTCAACCCGAGGGGCTTGAGTGAGATATGACTGAGTGAGGCCGAGGGTGTTGACACCTAATTTTTTCCTATATATTTTTAATATGCAAAATACTTTCAAAATAGCATATATATGCATATATAAGCACGTCCAAGTATTTTATTATTTTTTCCCATAATTTTTAATGTTTTTAAACTGATTTATTTCCCTTTTTCATCCATAAAATCCCAATAATTATGTCCAAAATTATTATTTTTTGGTACTTCATCTATTGTATTTTCATATTATGTCAAAATATGGTAAGGTAATTTTTACAATTTTATTTGGTAATTTTAAAGCTAATTGCAATATTAGCCATTTGAAGGTCTAATTGTGTTTTATGTTCATAAAATCGAGTCTTACATTTTTAAATTGATATTTATGTGTTATAAATCATTTTGGCCCTTTAAATTAATTTGCAGAAACTATTTGCTATTTTTATAAAATAAAAAGGGGAAAATGGCTATTTAACTCGTAGCCACATTTGGCTTCCAATTTAACCCCAAATCGAGCCCCAATTCTCCAGCCCATTTTAATTTTTTACCCGACCCTAACCCTTATTAAACCGACCCAAACCCGGATTCCCCACCTACCCTTTTAATCCAGGCCGTTGATCATTCAGATCAACGACCACCATTCACCCTTCCATAATTAATCCCAAATGACCCCTTAACCTACCTCATTTCTCACCACCCGCCGCCCTTGAATCCCTCTTCTCTCAATCCTCTCTGAAGCCTCACATAAACCCTAGCCGCCTCCACCCAATTTCACCCTAATCCACCTCAATCCCCACCTAATATGTGGTCTCCCATGGAGTTTTGAGGCGTGTACTCATCTCCTATGTCTACTGGTTACATATTTTCGTGACCCATGGGCAAATTTTGAAGAGATCTGGTCCAGTCTTTGCTCGACTTCGATCTCTGGTCCTTCTCCGGCCATTCATGACTGTTCAAGTCAGATCCTTGACTTTTCCGGCTAGATCGATATCTTTTAAAGCCTTTCTCACTTTCTCTAGGTTCTTTGAAACCCTAGCTCTAAGAGTTGTTCGATTTTTCTTTCAGATCTATCTTAGATCTGTGCTTATTATGAACTTCTTAAGAGCCTCTCGAAGATTCTTCGACTTTTTTTTCAAAATGACTCTCCATTTTTTTAACGATTAGGGTTTCCTAAACTTTTCTCCGATTTTCAGTATGTTTTTATGATTTTTACTATGTTTGTCCATGTTTGCTGCTACCTGGTTCATCATGATAAAAGCCCTAAGTGTTTTGGATCTACCTGGGCTTTTGAAACTCTCTTGGTTTATTTTATACGCATGTTTGGTTCGATTAAGTTCTTTGCGTTTGAATCTTTTTGCCTTGTTTAACTTATCTGATTCTGAGTTCTTATCACCCCTTAAACTCAACTATTGTTGAAACCCCAATTTCTTAAAAGGTTTTCCTCGCTTGTTTGTGCGAGACCTTTACTCGTTTCCGACTCTCTTACCTGTTACTATGTTCTTCTTCACTTTTGATTCTATGTGACTACTTGACCTACTTGATTACTGTGCTTCGAATAGTTTTCTTTTACTGCTGAATCCTAACTTACTACCGCTATTGCTGTATGTTTAATTTGCTCCTCTTTGATAACATGTTTGACCCTGCATGCCTGTTCATTCCTTGCTAGTTATATGTTGAGGTGCAGAATCATGACCCTTTCTTGATTGATTCTGACTCCCTCAATGTTGCGACTGATTGCAAAAGATTTTCTTATGAACCCTAATTTTACTCGTTTGCTTAAATTGATTGATTCCCTTCCTTTAATTACTGTGATGTTTTACCTTGAATTTTTCCCCAAAATTAAGTATATTTTTGTATTTAGACTCAGTCATTTACTTCATACTTTTACTGCCCCCTTATATGGCAATAATCAATTTGTCCCCCAAACTGATTTCGTTCCTTAATTAAACTTGTTAGTATCCGTTAAGCAGTGATTCCTTAATTAAAGGGAATCACTTGTGTTAATTGATTCTGATTGTGATTATTTCCATGTTTGTGTTAAGACTTTACTTATTACCTTATTCTTCACTCGTTTTCAAAACTATAAATACCCTACCCTCTCTTCTTTCAAAGACACAGACAATTGAGTTCAGAACACACACTTACACACTCAAAAACTCTTTCCTACTCTATTATTACTTGTGCTACTGCTTTGTCTAGTCGACTGAGTGGAATCCTGTTTATTGTACCTTTCTGCACCTTGCTTTCTCTACTGGTATGTCCTAGTTAATTTTTCAAGCCTCAACAATAATATTCTTCTTTAATTGTTTTAGTTTCCCTCATTCTTGTTTACTTCTGCTTGTGGTTCCGCAGTCAAGTTACATTACTAGCATGCTGTAATATCCCCTTTTCCTCTAGATTAATGCACTCCCTTATGTTTGCCACTTACTATGAACTTGCTATCCTAAGTTCCTATTCCCTCAATGTGATTATGCTCTTTCTGACTAGTATGTGATCATGCCAGTATCAGCCATTGCTGTGCATGCCCAACTAGTCCTAAGACCCTTAATAGGGTTATGTGTTCACAGTCAGATGTATGTGTGTCCCAAACCCCTTGACCCCTTTGTATGACTGTGATTCTGTGTGTGATCCCATCTTGGGAATTTGAGATTCATTTACAACTGTTTCAATCACCTCTGTCACTAATTGCTTTGAAAATGGACTGTTAGTACAACTTCTTTAAATATATCTCTTTTAACATGTATTCTGCACTTTCACTATATTCTTAGAATCTAGGTTCTGCCCTTCTTGTGTGAGCCTTGCCTTGGGACCCTTGAGCTCCCTCTGAACTTGGACACACAAGGGCGGACCCTTCCACACTGCACTCATTCTGTTTGATTATGCAAATCTGGGTGTGAGCACTGCCCGGGATCCTTTGAGGCCCTTAGGGAACTCTGACACACCCAGATATGAGAAAGGCTTTGAAATGTTGGCTTTTTGAGGTGGTTAATTACATAACTCAGAGAGGAAGTCAAGATCAGGCTTCCTTTGGTTGTAATTTTTTATTCTGCACTTCTTTTGTAATTCAATCATTTGGTCTGTAATAATTTGTAAACATTATGGGGTTGGCTAGTGAAAAGGGATGGGGAATATGCATGTTTTAGCTATTAAAAGGGTAGAAAGCATGTTACTAGGTTTACATTCCTACTTGCGCAATAGAATCCATACTTAGGACTCATTTTCATGCATTAGAGATCCTGTTCCTTAGGATTTACACTTATCATTTTTCAGCATGTCCATTTCACTATCATACCACTTAGCAATTCCTGCATTAAATATATTAATAACCGGTATTTCTGCAATCATGTTCCTACTGCCATGTACACTTAGAGATCCTGTTTTAGGCTAAACAACATTAACAAATATATCATCTCTGCATGCCCTAGTAACTGTAATATTTTTGCATATAGAAATCCTGTGTAGGATTCTGCATATATACATCATTCTGCACCTCTTTTCATTTAGATACCATGTCTTTAAGATCTCACTTATATTCGCTTAAGCACACTTAGGCTAATTACGAATGCATGAAAAGGAATAAAACAATTTCATTTAGTCTTTACAACTAATTGGCCATAATTTCTATGTGCTGAACACCTAGAACAACATGTTTAATAACAATAGTCTCCAACTGTCAGTAATCCTGAATAACTACTGAATCTTATTCGCGCCTAGGCAAGCATTAGGTAATTACTTAAATAAAACTGGAACTGCCTCTGTTTAATTATCAACTGCTACAACCAGCAGACAGGCCTGATTCAGACTTCTTTTCTGAGTTATATAATGAATCTGGTTCTGACTCAAACACCATGCTTTAGGATTTAAAATTCAGACCTTAACTGTGTTTAAGTCATGCTGCTTGTATGCATTATTTGCGGAGGTATACACGAGCCTTTTAATTGTTTATATGTTTCCATTCTAAATGCAGTTCTAATTGTTTTGTATGTCGCCTTAGCATTTTACCTTTAAACCTAAGAGTCAGCTTAGAACCTCCTTCTTATAGGAACAGTAGTCCTAAATTCCTCCGGGACTGATAGGAATGGGACGGGTAACAACATGCAATAGAGGTCGAGACCAATCCTCGCTTTAATACCTTCACGGGGTGGGAAGGGTAGATATGGATATGATGACCGGTGCGCTAATACCACGTGTAGCCCCTCTTTTGAGGAGTGATTACCGGCTATTGCATTGATGTGATCCATATTACAAACAAACTTAGGACCACCTTTTTCATTCACAAGCATGCTTACTATAACTCTTTTCAAAACCTCGCTTTATTGTTTTTCAAACACTTGAAATTTAAAATCCCCTATTATTTGGGCCTTATTTGTTTACTTGCTAATTGCAAAAATTTACAAAAACTATCTGGCCGGGAACCACACTAATGGATCCTGAGGGGTGCCTAACACCTTCCCCTTGGGATAATTTCGAGCCCTTACCCTATCTCTGGTTATCAAATATAGTTGTAGTTGAACCCCATAGGTGCCCTAACGCACCTTAAAAATCTTTACATGGAGACTCTTCAAAATACCCAATTCCCAAAAGGAAATGAGTCATTACACCTCCATGAATGTCGAAACCCGGACTCCTCTCCGCGGAGGGAAAGAGGGGGCGCGACAGAGGGCTTGTGTTGTGAGGATATCATGGGATCGGGCTGCGCGCCGTAGCATGTGGTACTGATTTGTAATATATATATATGAGAGGCCGAGGGCCTGTTTTATTATGCCACGAGGTGGCTTGTGATTTTTATGAGGCCGAGGGCCTGTTTGATTATGCTACGAGATGACTTGTTATAGCGGTTGGACTGTAGGAGCCCCTCCAGGAGTCTGTACAACCCCAATGATCGCGGGGTACTCAGTGTGAGATGTGATATTGCCCGAGGGGCTCTTGTTGTTTCATGTTATTGCCCGAGGGGCTGATTACGAGTGATGTGAGGTAACCCAAGGGGCTGGTTCTGTTGATATATTGCTCGAGGGGCGGTTGTTGATTTATATTGTTGCTCGAGGGGCTGTTTACATTTCTATTCTTTTACTCACTGTTTTGTGTCACTCGTTTGAAACTATGGAAAGAATTTTTGAAAAGGATTTTATTAAACTGAGTCGTACGAGCTTATTGATTTTATTGCATTGTTTTGGTTTTATACTGTTTTGCTGTAGCATTACGACGCGGCTTGCGTGTTTTTTTTACTGCTCAGCTTCCTTTACTGTTATTACTTACTGGGTTGGCGTACTCATATTACTCCCTACACCTTGTGTGCAGATCCAGGAGTCTCGGGTCACGCTAGCGAGTGCTGATTTATCTTCCAGCAGGCTTTCGGAGTTGACTAGGTAGCTGCTTGGCGTTCGCAAACCAGTGCTTCTCCTTCCTATCTTTATTCCGCTTTGTTTTAGCTTTATTTCATACTATGTTGTCATTTCATATTTCTAGACGAGTTGTAGTTGCTCATGACTGGTGACACCCCGATGTCGGGCTGTATTTTGTTTCCGCACTGTTCTATTCTACTTTACATTTTTTGGATTTTAGCTTGTTAATGACCTTTCTAAATGACTTATTATAATTGTTGGGTTGGTTTTGGGGTTTATGTTGGCTGGCCTAGTTTCACGATAGGCACCATCACGACCGGGTCCATTTTAGGGTTGTGACACGTGACGACATCTAGTCTCTAGGACTAGGTAAGCCTAACAAGTATGCGGAATAACTAAAATATTAAGCTAAACTCAAACATCAACAACTGTAATAAAGAAAATCTGCAACTCCGAGTATAAACAACTCCCAAAATCCGATAGATATAAGTGACAAGCTCTAAAGAGAAATACTAAATATCTTTATACATCAAAGCCTAAAGAGGATAAGGAAAAAAACATAATAAAGATAGAAGGGGACTCCAAGGCCTGCGATATGCTGGCAGATATACCTTGAAGTCTCCACGTATGGACTAGCTCACTGATATCTGGTCTGGTAAGAAGTGCCTGGATCTGCAAAAAAAGATGTGAAGAAGCGTAGTATGAGTACAACACAACAGTACCCAGTACGTGCCAAGCCTAACCTCGGTAGAGTATTGACGAGATCAGGCCAGAGTCCTACTGGAATAATAAGAAACAAGGCAGAAGATATAATGATATAATAAAATGAAAAAGAAGTGTATCAATAGAAATTCACCGAAGGTAACCTCCGATTTTCTGACCAATTCGGCCAAAAACGAGTTTTTGTATTTTTCTCGTACTAATGAAATTTTCAGATTATTCTTATCATATATCATCACTAATAAACAATAATTACAGGATTTATAGAACAATCAAAAATTCTCGAACAAATATTCATGCATAGAGCAGTGCAATTTTTCAGAAAAACAATCTTTGCATGTAATTCAAATCTTGCATATTAACATGATGTTCCTTTTTCATGATCATCCTAATTATCTAATTAGACATGAGTAGGCTCTAATACCGATTGTTGGATTATATATCACAGCTGAAGAAATTCCAGTATCACGTGTAAATTAAACAATTAGCACATATAGAGATTATACGTGTTACCTCTTGAAGCGTGAACAAAGTAGACCAATCTCGGTCTCCGGTTCTAGAGTAGCAAGATCACGACCTCCAGAAAATGTTCCACAGTCTCTTACTGTGTTACCCAAATAATATTCGAGAAGAGAGAATTTCAGGTGGGTGAAATTTCAAGGAAAATCCGTGTAGAAAAACGGCCAGCCCTATACCATGTATATATAGCCTCGTTTTTTAGGGTAAAACCCTTTTCCAAAGACTTGTTAGGTTTTCTTTTACACAAAGGAAAGGTTTCCTTTATTTCCTATTATTTAGGCACAGTAGGGACCACATAATTTAATTAACAAGGCTCCCTACTAATTTCTGCCATAATAAATTACGAATTATTCCACTAAAAATTCGCAATTGCACTCCTTAGTTCCATTTCGAAATTCTTCCATAAAATCTTATTTAACTCCCCATATTAAGATCATATACTAATCAATGAAATTAAATTACTGACAATATAATTTGTTAATTACTTGCTTTAGACTTTTGCTTAACTTATTTCATGTGTCGGATACAAAATTCACCGGCCGGGTTTACACACAAAAAATTATAAGCTTTCATAAAGGAGTATCATCAATCTTAAAGCCGAGACATGGATTCTATCAAGTAATTATTATTTTTCCAATTTATATTATTATTGTCCAATTTACAGGCTTATTGACTCACGAAAGAATTTCGCCTTATAATAAATCAAAACAATAAATGGCACACACAATGACTAATATTTATATCAAGATTAAGAGTATAAGTACATTGAATGAACTAGAGAAATCATATTATACTAAAAGTAGGAAGCTACAAATGCCAAACTTGAATTACTAAAATGCAAACATAAAACTAATGAACAATTTTACCCTTAAAAACTAAATAACTAATATGCATTAAAATACAAAAATGTAATTTGACATTAGCTATTTCTGTTTTTGGAATTCACATTGAGATTATGAAATATTAGTATGACAATTAATAGTTCCATACAAGGGAATCAAAGGGGTAGAGTATATGTTTGGGAAAAAGGAAGAGAAGGTAGTTTTGATGAGCTTGTGGCTTACAGTCTTCTTTCATGGGAATTCATTTATTCCCATTAGTTTGATAATAATCCTTTATTCATCACATGCCCTTATCATACTAAGAATTTGAACAGATACACATAACGTTCAAAGAACCTGAAGGTCCTACACCTTAGAGTAAATGAAGAGACAATTTTAATTATATTATTTTACGTTGAATGAGCAACAATATAAAGAGCTATAAGCTACGATCTTAACATTTAAGTTTATTGCGTATGGTGGTCCAGTTTATAAGCTGCAGTCACAGTTTCAATGAGTTCTCCCTATTCCTTCATTGTTGCCACATATGTATATGCTAATTTGGGAAAATTAAAGTTGAATTCAGGCTGGGATTTTTTTTGAGGAGAAGGATCTGTGCAATTTCGCTGTATATGTAGCTTTTGTTTGCTCTTAGACTTAATTTTTTGATGCATTGTTTACTCTGTCCTTTTCACCAGATATAATCCATGCAGACAGCGTAGGATACACATAAAACATGTCTAAATATTTCGACTCTAATTAGGAGATGGATCAACTAGATTGACATTCTATTTGGTCACAAATCCAGAATGGAGCTTATAATTTATACTGTATCTGGTAAACTTAGACATTATGATTCTTGTTACAAGACTTGGAACAATAATTGGCAGAAAAATGTCACTCATGAACCAATAGCACAATGTTAAATAGAAATCCAGTGATCAAATCATCCATGAAGGTTGCAGCTACTATAAACTTCTTAAATTTCTCTTTTGTCTTCCCTATATGTACTTGTATTATTAGAACATGCTCATTGTTACTTAGGATTATTTCAAATTAGGTAATTAGGTGAAATTGTTGGGCACTGATTAAAGGCAGCATTGGGCATCATTCATATGAAAATATCATGGAAGAACAGTGTGAAACTGAAAGAACCATGAACCACAATTAAATGAAAACCATGCAAGTCACGGATAGTACGTTGGAGTTGATGAGTTGACATGAAACAAAATCAAGAAATTAATGAATTGTTGAACCTGCTGCTCCGTGACTCTATTTTTCTCTCGCTTTACGTCTTTTTCTTTTATGAACTACTATACTGTAAACACGGAGGAGGAACATATACAGCATATATACATCTGTGTCATAGCCAGGCCCGTCCTAACAAACGTCATAAGTTATCAATATAAGAAAAACATTTATAATTTTCATGAACTTGGGACTTTTTTTCCTTTAATTTTATTTTATAACTCTACTATATTATAAATAATATTTGTGTGATTTTAAAAAAGACTATTGTACCACTCCCTTCGTTTCAATTTTTGTCTTACTTTTCTTTCGTCTGTTTATAAAAGAATGCATCTTTCTATATCTAGTAACACTTTTAACTCCAACTTTCTACACAGCATATTTAAGACAACAAGATTTAAGGATATTTTGGTACTTTATAACTTTAGTTTAAGATTACAAGATTTAAAAATCTTCATTACTTTCTTAAACTCCGTGCCCAATTAAACAAAGACACATAAATTAAAATGGATGGAGTAATTGATATAGGATGCGCATGTCCAGAAACTAATTATTTTAATAAGTCAGCATAAAATACTTATCTCTACTTGATCCGTTCAAAACATATAAAATGTACCAGCACAAGAGTCGGAATTAAACCATTTCCATAATCAAGATGAATTATATTTAATCTTGTACTGCAATCACTCCGATGGTTTGTCTAATTCCATCATTAGATTGTGAATATAAACTTTTATGACTTATAAGAAATGATGATTTAATCTTCGTGTATAAGCTAAGATGATAGGCTATAATTATGTATTTTAGTCGATTATTACATTCCAATTCACTGCACTTCAGTTGAGTTTGCGCTTTAATCGCTAGTGGTTTGCACTAATTGTGTGTTTTATGCCTTATAGGAGTGATTCCGAGCTATGTAGATGTTATGAAATAAATTCAAGTAATTTGGAGCTTTGAAGTCTAAGTAAAAGCCCAAGAAATTAAGCCGGGATCGTGTTTGGGGATCAACGGATGATAGTTAAGAACGAACGAAGAATCGAGTAGGCATATTGCGCACTGTCTAGTAAAATGCACATAACTTTTTGCTCAGATCTCCATTTGAGCTCCACAATATATGGGTGGAAAGATAATTCAAAGGGATACAACTTTTATATTTTACGTTTTTCTAAATTCCAAACATAACAGGGTGAAAATTGGGCGACAAGTGCGTGGTCGCGCACTGGCCGCGGATGTGAGGCAGAAACTGGGTAAAATCCGCGGCCAAATCCACGGTTGAATCCGCGGACGCGGACGTTCTGTCCGGAAAAACTGTCCTTTTTCGCGTAGGAGAAGGTATAATTGTTTGGACCAGACCCTACTTGGTATATATACATAGAAAAACGTTATTTTTGGCACTTTTGACATAATTTAGACCTAAGGAGGCTAAGGAGACCGGGATTCGACCTAAGGAGGCAAGAACACACTAGGAGCAAGGCGGAGAATTCTTCCACGAGTTTTCACTTCCTTCTTCCTATTTCCATTATTGGTTATGAATTCTAGTATTGTAGTTATGCATACTATAATGAATAACTAATTTGTTATCTAGAGTTTTGATAGAACCTTTTGTAGGATGATATGTTTAATATAATTTAGCCTTTGAATTTCTCTATTTATTCAACTACGTGCTTATTTCAGTTGTTTGAATGTCCACCGATTGACTGTGCCTATTTATTATGTGTTGCTTGAGAAAGGATACATATTTAGGTGGTTGTTGAACAACGTCACTCCTAACGTATGTGAGAAATCAATACAGCGGGTTTAAATGTAGGTTTAGAAATAACAAAGCCTTGATGTGGTCATAATGAGCGGTTAGATAAAGCCAACTAGCGTAGTTCGAGAGAATATGTCTAGTAAATTATTGTAATTGCTCGAGAGAGAATTAGGGCACCTAAAGTGCTCACGATCAGTAGAGAATACATAGGCGAAATTGTAGGAAACATAGCGGGAAGGATTCCAACATTTGGGGAAATCATAACTCTAGACCTCCTAAATTTAATCTCCAATCCTTAGTATCTTTAGTTGTTAATTTACTGCTTTAGTTTCTTAGTTAATTAGTTAGATATAAGAATCTTAATCTTTATAACTTAGAAATTTATTCGAGCTTGTCTTCTTAGCGATATTGAACAATTATGGCGAAAACCTTAGTTCTCTGTGGGATTCGACTCCGGACTTTTAGATCGGATTATATTTGCAGCAACCGCTTATCATTTTTAGGACTAGAGTTGGGCGTGATCATCTATACACTAAATCGTCTATTATATAAGCAAAGGACACACAGACAAATACATGATCTATTTAAAATAAAACTTTATTTAATTAATAAATAAATAAACAATTGTTCTATAAAAAATATTATAGCAATACGCACAGTTTATAGTATATCCCGACAATAACATGCATGTAAGCATAATCCAACTTGGCTCTCCCAAATTATTTTTATCTTCTTTTTTCTTATTTGGTTAAGTTCCACGTGCATATATTAAGATACTATGAAATTTTATATATCACATCCATACTTGAAAGTGAACATGGTTTTTGTGACCTACCCTTTAATAATTAAAGGCATGTGAAATAATTCGAGTTGCTTGGATGAATATTGAATAGGGACAAGTCTGCAAATATCTATTGTCACTTCATATCTACGCCTTTCATTTCTAGTCTTCTGACACACTTTTTGAGAGATTAGGGCCTGTTTGTATAAAAAAAAAGATTTCCTTTTTTTCAAAAAAAGATTAAAAATGTATTTATCTATGAAATTTTGCTAGTTCTTAGAAATTTTTCGAAAATGAGTTTTTATATTATAATTTTCAGAAATATTTTTTCTCCTACTCACAAAACTGCAACATTTTTTCAAGTGAAATGCATGTCCAAAACATAATTTCAAATCCAAAGATCATTTTTTTAACTTAACTCCAAATATTACTTTTTTCTTTTAAAAATTACAACTTTTATGTTCAAACGCCTACTAAGTGTCCTAATTATTTGTATACATTTTTTATGTTGTCTGTGAAGTATGCAAAATAGCATACAACAACAACAACCACCCTGTGAAATCCCACTAATAGGGTCTGGGAAGGGTAGTGTGTACGCAGACCTTACCCCTACCCCGAAGGAGTAGAGAGGTTGTTTCCGAAAGATCCTCGGCTCAAGAAAACAAAAAGACAAAAGGACAAAAGGAGACAATATTAGTATCACCACAGAAATCATAGGAAAAATAGGAACAACATGAAATCCAAGAAAGATGCAAAGCAAAAGCGATAGCTAGTAAATAGGTCCTGCACCGAAAAGCGAAATAGTAAGATACAACATTGCCACTAGCTATCTTAGACAAGATCCCTACCTGGCTAGTCCCACAATGGTACGAACGACGAAGTAAGGCAAGACTCAACTACCTCTTAACCTACAGCCCTAATACTCGACCTCCCTAATACTCGACCTCCACATCTTCTTATCAAGTGTCATGTCCTCGTATATCTGAAATCTCGCCATATCCTGCCTGATCAGCTCTCCCCAAATAAGTAATTTTATGATAATCTATTCTTCCCAAAGGCAATATTGGCGAAATTCAATAAATCATTCAGGTTGATAATTGGACATAGAAGACCAAATTCCAATAAAGAATTGTTGTGTACACTACAATTTTTACATTTCTCCTCTTTGTTCTTATATGTACACTAAAATAATATTAAACATTTGCTAACTTCCCATTTGTATGTCATCTAATGTTAATTGTCTTAGTTCTACATTTGATCTTTATTTTCTACCTTCTTTAATTGTTAATTATCTATTTCGAAGTGTTGTTTATAGGAGACATAAGATTGGTAGAAACATCTTTCTTGTTTAAACTAAAAAGTTATTACTTAACTGTGACGCCATTTTTTATACAGCACTCAATAGCTGAGAGATGATTATGTTTTTTTTGGTAAGAGGGAAAACTTACGGTCGCTATAATCTCTGTCACAGTGTTTGCCCTTCGGATGAGTACTCTGTGCCCTTCGGGTGAGTACTCTGTGATGAGCACTTGATGCGCATTGGATAAACCTCCCTTTAGCCTGCAAACCACACAGGGGATGTAAACTGCATTAGGCAAGCCCTGTGCAACATGCTCAACCTAGAAGGCATTGAGGGGGGAATCGATCCCAGGTCATCCGCACGAATGACCTCCCTCCAAACTAATTGGGCAACCCCGAAAGGGTTTGAGATGATTATGTTAACAAATCACATTTATGAGTTTTTGTCTGTAATATTTACATGTCAATAATATTAATTTTTAATTTTTAATTTTAATAATTAGTCTTACTTTTGATTCTCTTACCCAACCTGAAAACATGCTACAGCCGTATATACAGAGGCTGAATTAACAACTACAGAGAATAAAAATTAGATCCTGATTAGGTAAAGTTGGATAGCCTAAACCTGATCAGGGAAACTTCACTTGTTAAACCATGATTAAGTTTTTTTTTTTTAGGGAGG
>NC_031998.1:2325449-2329976 GCF_001879085.1 Nicotiana attenuata
TTAGGTTTTTTAGGCGGGGGGGGGGAGGTAGGGGGAATATTTTTGTATGTATACGAAATACTTACCCGGTTTTAGCTAAGTTTTCCAATTTACAAAAAGTAACTATTTTTTGTATAAAATATATACAATTCTGGTCAAAAGCAATAAAACTTATATACAACTTGAATAAAATTTTTACGTGTACGAAATCCGATCAATACTACAATTTACATACAACTTGTATATAATTTTTTGGTATGGAATCCGGTCAAAAAACTACAATTTATATACAACTTAGATACAATTTATTTATATCTTCTTTTTCAAGTTTCAATTTAAAATTTCGACCCAAACTCGAATCTTCAAAATTGAGATATAAACTCTAAAGGATATTCCCAATCATTTGCAACAACATCCAACCTCAACAAATAACAATTTCGCATAGTTCCATTTTCGAATCCAAAGCTTCGAAGGCTTTTAGTTATCGATGGAGTTTAAGCTAATATCTTCACGTTTCACACGCCCAAACAAGACGTAGCTTCATGTCCAGTTGGTTAAGGTTTATTTTTGACTTGGTTAATTTGTTCTTTTCGTATTAATTTTTCCTCCTTTTAAATATTTCATTTTGATTTCGGCATGATTCAAAAGATTATGATAACCATTATTCCACATATATATAAATATCTAAGGTACAATACGCCAAAAAAAAGAAGATATGTATCCAACAAGTTAATCATCATCGAATCAGAGAAAACGCTGCTTCATGTGCTCGAATGGGTGTGGAAAGGTTGCTGAGTCCGCTTTCAACGGCTGGAACACCTCTTTCAATGTAAAAGTTGTGTACATGTTCGAACCTAATCTATTAAATTATATATAATTAGTAAATCATATTAAATTGTAGTTAAGTTAAACAAATCTTTAATATAATATAACTAGATGAAATCTTTTATTTTTATTTAATAGAAGCCCTTCCTATAAAAGGGGTGGTTTTTTTAGAGTATTTCCCAAACTGTGTTTTCTTTAAACTCTCAACAAAATAGTCAACAAAAGACAAGCTACATTACAATACGACAAGTCCTTTTCTGACAATAAAAGTTTAACTGAACAACTTTTTCAAAAAGATATCTAATTATAGTATACACTAGCGCTGAATAATTTTGACACAACTAATCCTTAATTAAGTAGTTAATGCGAGTTATTTACAGCAACATCATTAGGTTACCAAAACAGGATAGCAACATGCCGGGCCGGGGGGGGGGGGGGGAAGATTTAAACGTATAAAATTTTGGGCTCTAGTTTTTCTAAAGTTATTGAGTTATAAATTAATAATGAGAATTTTTCAAAAATACTATAGTTTAGAGCCTAATTACCATCTGTAGCTATAGTTTGCCTAATTACTATTTGTAGCTAATGTATCAATTTTGTAGTATCTAACACATACAACCAAATTCATATTCGCTGTATTAATCTGTTGCCAGGTTGTATCAATGAATACGGTTTTGATGGAAAAGATGTATCAACTATATTTGTTCGCACATAATGGGTGTATCTGTTTGGCTCAAAAGTTAACGATGTACTTTGTAAGCGATAAAACAATCAAAAAATAGAGAAGGGGTAAATCGTAATCAAATATAATAAACCTAGAGATGCAAAGATGATAATATTGTTGTAGATCTAGTGTTGCAAAGATGATAATGTATGTTCATAAGATATTTTCGTCAGAAGTAGAGATATAGAGAGAGAAAGACAAAAAAGGAGAGAGTTGTATTAGATCAGCTGCCTCCTTTACAATGTGGAGGTCCCCTTTATATAATAGGAGACCTTCCTTGAACGAATCAAAAAGTTACAGAGATAGGTAACGTCTCCCTAGTGTAGACGCTGAGTTCTAAACGACGTCGCTTTGGTCCTCACGGCCGAGTCGTACCCGCTACGTTTAGTCGGCGTACACTCATTGGGCGTACCTACTGGCGTAGAGATACTGAGGGTCAAATTTGACCCTATACAGTTAGTCCCTCCGCTCGTTGGAGACGTGTTTGGTGGGCGTCTTCGGCGGGCGGAAATGCGAACCTCGTCTTGGGAGAATTTGACCTCGACCGGGGGCGGCAATATGAATGAAGTGAAACATTTGACACTGTTGAGCCGCTGACGCGTGGCTTCCTTTTTGGAATGATGTCATCGCCTGTATGCATCATCATTATGTTTGCCCCCGAGGCGGTTCAGAGGATGAAGTGACGTTTTGGTTTCCGGCGCACGTTTTGAATCATGACTCTTCGATTTCTGTGCAATTTATCCTTACAAGTATGAGAAGGGTTTGATCTGATCCCACTTTCAAGCCTCTGAAAAGTGTTTTCTGATACATCCCTTTGCCTTTCTTTCCTGTAACTGTTATTTCGTGAAGGACTTTCCCACATCTGTTGAAATCACACTTCCTTTTGCCAGTGCTTCGTTTCTCAAGTAGTATTATCATGGCAAAACGCGGAAAAAAGGCCAAGGATAATGTCCCGTCTAGGGTTCCGCCATCTTCTGGTGGTGAAGGGGAAAAGGCGGAGAAGGCCCTTGTTCCTCTCAGCGTAGACAACGTCCTTCCGAAGGAGATGCACGTTCGCAGGGATTTTCCGACTAAAAGCCCTGATCTTCCCTGGGAGCACAGCGTTTTGCTTCAATCCCATTTAGACGAGTTGCGAGAGACGCACCGTATTCCGGACCATGTGGACATGGTTCCGGCCGGAACGGATTATGCCAATGTGCACCGACCTGGATATTGTGCCTTCTACGAGTACCCGTTCTTGATCGGTTACGGCCTTCCAGTCTATACTCTGGTGGAGGAGCTTTGCCGTTTTTACAATGTGTGCCCGGCCATGCTCACTCCTTATACTTTGAAGGTGTGCCATATCATGACCACCTATGCGGCCAGGGCTGGGTGCAGCGTCTCAGTCCATCACCTCTTGCAGTTGTTCAGCGTTGGCTACCTGAGGGGTACCATGCTGCAGTTGAAAGGTCGTGGCGCAAAGGGCTTGGTTGTTCAAGCCGATGACAAGCCCAACCGCCGTTTTTGGTGTAAATATTTCTATATCAGGACGGAGCACCTCGTGTCGAATCCCGAGGGTTTCCCGAAAAAATGGAATCTCGAACGTGAGTGTTTCTATTTGTAAATTTTAGTGCCGCTTGCGCTTTTGACTATACGGCCATTCTGACCTTTGTTTTTATTTCCTCTCTTTTTTATTCGCAGCGAGGGCCTCTCCACCCCAGCTCGTTGATGACATTAAACCGTGGGTGGGAAGAATAATACCCTATGCGGAGGAGTGTCGCACCTGGGCTGCCTTTCTTCGACAGTACGGGCCGTCAGGTAAAATTTTTTTTGTTTTTGGCTACTGTTTGGGGATTCCTTACGTATTCGTTACCTGACTTGTTCATTTTTGGCAGGTCGGAGCGCCTCTAAGAAGAAGAAAAAGAGAGTCGTCACCTTACCTGGGGCGGAGGCCGATTCTGAAGGTGGGTTCATACCCTGCGGTTCGCCCAGTGATGACGCCACGGAGGTTCCTCAACCGCTGCCTGTGGCGACGTCCGCGAAGGGAGCGACTCCTTCGATGCTGTCCCCTCGGGCTGTGGAGGGGTCCTCCAACAGTGGGGAGACGCCGGAAAGAAAGAGACGTCGGTTGATAACCGGCAAGGGGGTAGCCACGGTAGATGAGGGGGCGAGTGAGGCTCGTCGGGAGTCACGGCATGTTCTTATGGCGGATGCCATCCGTTCTGGGAGGTTGGCCGAGTTAGAGCAGATTGATGAGCAGATGATGGCCGCCCTGGCCCGGAATATTAAGCTGGAGACTTATCTCCAGTCTAAAGAAGAAGAGTTGGAGGTGGGCCGGGGGGTAGCGGCGGAAGCTGCTGATTTGCGGGTTAAGGTTGTCGCTCTGACCTCCGAACTTGGTGCCAAGGCGGCTGAGATTGAAGTCCTCAAGCGGACTGCTGCGTCAAGGCCCGATGGGGATGCGCATCGTGAGGCGCATGATATGTGGGTATACGCCGAGGCCAGATTGGTCGTCTTCGAGGAGTTCTTAGCTGCGGGTCGAGCTACCGAGGCAGAGGTTCAAGAGCAACGGCGCATAGTCCGTGTCGCTGGGGAAGCTTGTGGGTATAGTTCCGATTCCCCAGACCGGGCGGGCTACAACTCCGAAGATGTCAACCGACTAGAATCGGGCTCTTGGATCTCTGCGGCCTATCAGGTAGAGGACGGCGGCGGACGAGATGGCGATCCGTCGGAAGGCGTTGATCGGGATGGCGAGGCCCCTTAGGGCTTGTATTTATATTGTTTTGCTGTACTTGGAAATGTAAATGGGTCCTTTTTTGTACATGCATTTTTGGATGATAATGGAAGTTATACTTTTGCTTTTTTTTTCTCTGTATCTTTTATTTTCGGCCTTAGCTTTGTTGATGGTTTTAGCCGTGTGCGTAACTTCGTCTGTCGTCGAGTCGTTTACTCACCTTAGTCGAATCTACGTCGACTGTTGGCGGCGATGGCCTTAGCCATAATATAATTGATGGCCTTAG
>NC_031998.1:2333296-2336697 GCF_001879085.1 Nicotiana attenuata
TGCTTTGGCTAGCAGTGGCGGTGAAGACAGGTACGCCTTTAATTTCTTTAGGGCCTCGATGCATTCCTCATTCCATTGTAACCCATTGTCCTTCATTAGCACACTGAAAAACTTGTGGCATCTGTCGGAGGACCGTGAGATGAACCTAGACAAGGCGGCTATTCGCCCGGTCAGTCTTTGCACCTGCTTTTTGCTGTTCAGTATCTCTGGTATTGCGTCTATTGCCTTGATTTGATCTGGATTGACTTCGATACCTCGTTGTGATACGAGAAACCCTAAGAATTTTCCTGATGCCACGCCGAAGGCGCATTTCTCGGGGTTCAGTTTCATCCCGTATTTTCTCAGTATTTTGAAGGTTTCTTTCAGATGGTCGATGTGGTCCTCTTTTCTTGTCGACTTTTCCAGCATGTCGTCGATATAGACTTCCATAGTCTTACCGAGCTGCTCTTTGAACATTTTGGTTACTAGTCTCTGGTATGTAGCCCCCGCGTTTTTGAGCCCGAAGGGCATTACTTTGTAGCAGTAAGTCCCTTGGTGGGTGATGAAAGTTGTCTTCTCTTGGTCCTCCTCGGCCATCATAATTTGATTGTAGCCGGAGTAGGCGTCTAGGAAGCTCAGTAGTTCATGTCCTGCAGTGGCGTCGATCAGTTGGTCGATGTGGGGTAGTGGGAATGAATCTTTTGGGCATGCCTTGTTCAGATCGGTGAAATCTACGCACATTCTCCACTTCCCGTTCTTCTTTTTTACCATGACAACGTTGGCGACCCACTCGGGGTACTTTGATTCCCTGATGGAGCCGTTGGCCAGTAGCTCGTCTACTTCTTTACCGACCGCTTCATTGATAGCGGCGTTGAATTTTCTCCTCATCTGTCGCACGGGCGGATGTAATGGATCGACATTCAGCTTGTGGGTGGCGATGTCTCGCGGGATTCCTGGCATATCTGAATGGGAAAAGGCGAACAAATCTGCATGGTTAGTTAAGAATTCACAATACTTACTTGGGTTGGCGAGACTTTGCCCGATATAGGCTTTCTTCGTAGAATCGATTTTGTCCAATTTGACTGGGTCAAGGTCTTCGACCGTTGCTTTACAGGCTTCCACGATGTCGGGGTCTTTGATCACGTCCGTTATCTGGTTGACCTTAGTTCCCGACATGGCTAATTGCTATGCCTCCGCGCTCGCCCCCTTTAGCTGTTGGGTGTGGGCGCAGTCTTGGGCTATTTTGTAGCATTCTTGTGCGGTGCGTGGCTCGCCTCGAATGCTGAATACTCCCCATGGGTAGGAAATTTGATCACTTGGTAGTGGCTTGAAGGGACCGCTCGCATGGCGTGTATCCATGGACGTCCTATGATGACGTTGTACGCCGTTTCTTGGTTCATCACGTGGAAAGTTGTTTCCAGCGTGACTCCTCCTGCTAAGACGGGCAGTGCTATTTCTCCGGACGTCCGTTCCACTGCATTGTTAAAACCGGTTAGTGTTATGCAGCGCGGTATTACCTTATCCTCGAGTCCCATTTGTATGAGGAACCTTGGGTGGATAATATAGGCGCCGCTTCCGTCATCGATCATGACTCTTTTAACATCTGTATCAACGATACGTAAAGTGATAACTAAAGCATCATAATGAGGGAAAGACAAACCGTCGGCATCAGACTTATCGAAGGTGATACTATCTTCGAAGTCCTCATACCGTTCATGGGCGATGGTCCGCTTTAGTCTGTGTGTGGTGGCGAGTTTGACGTGATTGATCGCTGCCCCGTCCGCGTGCAAAGTTTATTTTTCCTTTGTCACTGAGTAGCTCCCTTAGGTATCCCTGGTTCAGCATCCTGACCACTTCTTGCCGTAGGCCGATGCAGTCTTCAATTTTGTGTCCTCGTCCTGATGGAACTCACACTGGGCGTTTGATTTCCTTGTGGCAGGGTCTGATTTCATCTTTTGCGGCCAGTGCACCTTGGTGCCTAGCTTCTCCAGTGCGTACACTATCTCTGAAGGAGACACACAAAAGTTATGGGCGGTTAATAAAGGGGGCGTACCTCTTTCGTTTTGCAGTGGGGCGACGTGTCGCTGTAGTGCGTCTGTATGCCTTGGTGGCGGATGGGAGGATCTGGTGTACGACTGGTGTCGATCTCTGTTGGAACGAGGGAGTTGTTCTCGTCGTCCTTCGTTCCGTCGATCTCTCCTTGTTTCCGAGTGTATCACTGTTAACCGTTGGGTCGGCCATTTAGATCATCCTCGTCCGCTCGTACCTCGGCGCAGTAAGCGTTGTGGATTTCTTCCCATGTGGTAGGGGGATATTTCATGAGGCGACTCAGCAGTTTCTTGGTTGCCCTCGAACCATTTCTGCTTAGCCCGTTCTGGAAAGCGGCGACTGCCATACCTTCCGATACGTTTGGTAGGCTCATCCTTACCCTGTTAAACCTTGCCAGGAAGTCCCTGAGTCCCTCTCCTGCGTTTTGCCTGATGGCGAAGATGTCGTTGACCCTGGCTTCTGCTTTCTTCGCGCCTGCATGGGCTGTGACGAATTTATCTGCCATTTCCTTGAACGTTGATATTGCTTTAGCCGGTAGCTGAGAGTACAATGTTAAGGCCCCTCCTGTCAATGTCTCGCCAAACTTCTTCAGTAGTACCGACGGTACCTGTTCTTTTGATAGGTCGTTGCCTTTCACAGCAGTGACGTAGTGGATCAGATGATCCTCGGGATCGGTGGTTCCGTCATATACCCTCAAGTATGGTGGCATTTTGAAGGTTTTTGGGGTGGAGTGAGGAGCAGCTTCTTCGGTGTATGGTTGTTCGACGAACCTTCCTACGTCGCGTTTTGGTAGCAACTTGGGAGCACCGGGGATCTTGTCGACCCTCTCCTGATGTTCCTTCATCTGACCGCGGAGCGCCTCATTTTCATTTTCTATTTCTTCCATCTTCTTTAAGATGGCTGTTAGCGTGCCATCGTTGGTTGGTGTCTCGATGAGTCTGTTATTTACCAGTGTAATTTCTGGTTCACCCACTGCCGCAATGGTACCTACCGTTGGTGTACATTCGACGTTATTTTGCGGTGGCCTTTCAACCAAGCCACATAGAGAGCTTGTTAGCCATCTTTCCAGTAGCTCTTTGACCGCTGAGGGTGCTTCCGTGGCTGTAGATGTGGAAGCTCCTTTGTGTAAGATCGTCAGACCTTCGGATGGGGAAGGTGAGATCTCCGCACCTGGTGTGATGCTTGGGGTTTCATTCAGGATGCCATCGTCACAGGCCTCGTTGAGAGGGCCTAGGAGATTGGTAGTGACACCCAATATGGCTTTCGATCTTGTGTTGTTTTCGGCCATTTCCTGTTTTTGAGTGGTGTAGAGAGTGGTGGTTGGTTGATCTCTAGGTGGATACTATGGTTTTGATTCTCGAAATCCCCACAGA
>NC_031998.1:2339331-2343329 GCF_001879085.1 Nicotiana attenuata
TTTTGGGCTGAGCATCATGTTTTATTGTTGCCCGAGTGGCTTATGAGATTCTGACTGAGTAAGGCCGAGGGCCTATGTTGTGAGGATACTTTTGGGTTGGACTGCACGTCGCAGCAGTGATACACTGATTATGATTATGAGGCCGAGGGCCTGATATTGTACGCCACGAGGTGGCTTGTTGATATGAGGCCGAGAGCCTAGTGATTATGCCACGAGATGGCTTGATATTGTGCTTGGGCCGTAAGGGGCCCCTCCCGGAGTCTGTACACCCCCAGTGAGCGCGGGTACCCACTGTGATATGAGATATAGCCCGAGGGGTTGGTGTTGTTCTATTGTTATTGCCCGAGGGGCTGATTCTGTTATTATTGTGCCCGAGGGGCAGTTTTTATGTGTTTATCTTTCCTAGCTGCCTTTCATTTACGTGTTTAACTACTAAAAGGTGTTTTCATGAGATTTCACTGCTTTACTGTACTTTACTGGTTTTATTCTGCTTCTTTATAGCATTTTGTTGTGTTTTACGAGATTTCTTATCGCTCAGTCTTCATTTATTGTTATTACTCACTGAGTTGGAGTACTCACTTTACTCCCTGCACCCTGTGTGCAGATTCAGGCGCTTCAGGTCCTGCTAGCGAGGGTTGATAGCTTCCAGCAGATTTTTGGAGTCCACTAGGTAGCTGCTTGGCGTTCGTAGCCCAGTGTTTCTCCCTCTTGTCATTATTTCTGTTCCTAGTTCTGGATTTTGTAATAGACTGTAGTCCCTTTTCTACATTTCGAGACTTATGTTAGATGCTCATGACTGGTGACACTCCGATGTCGGGCCGTGTTTGGTTGTTTTCCGTGAATTGTGTTATTTACCTTTATTTTGGGATAATTATTATGTTAAAGACTTAAATTGTGCTGTTTTAGTTGTTTAAAATGAATTGTGTGTTGTGTCGGCTGGCCTTGTCTTCACGAGAGGCGCCATCACGACCGGGTCCGGGTCTAGGGTCGTGACAAGTTGGTATCAGAGCCTAGGTTACATAGGTCTCACGAGTCATGAGCAGGTTTAGTAGAGTCTCGCGGATCGGTACGGAGACGTCTGTATTTATCCTCGAGAGGCTGCAGAACCTTTAGGAAAACTTCATATTCTTGAAATTCTTGTCGTGCAAATCTGTTGATCCGAGTACTAAACTTCTGTTATTCCATTCTCTCACAGATGGTGAGGACACGAGCGACCGGTCAGGATGGACGAACACCAGTACCACCAGCTGGGGCCACTAGAGGCCGAGGACGCGGTCGAGGCAGTGGTAGGGACAGAGGTGCAGCCCGCGCAGCAGCTGGGGCAGCACCTGCAGATCCACCAGCCGCCCCAGTTCAGGATCAGGTCCCAGTTGTGGACGCTCCAGCATCACTAGCTGTGCCCATTGTGATTCCAGGTCTTCAGGAGACCTTGGCCCAGATCTTGACAGTGTGTACGAGTCTTGCTCAGGCGGTCGCGGTCTACTGCCGCAGCCACTTCTCAGGCCGGGGGAGGCTCTCAGACTCCCGCCGCCCGCACACCCGATCAGGTTGTTCAGGAATTGCAGACACCGGAGGCACCACCAGCCCAGCCGGTGGCAGCTGCTCAGGGTTACATAGCTCCAGTTATGCCAGAGGACGAGCGATTGGAGAGGTTTGGCAGACTCCAGCCTCTCCTACTTTCAGTGGTGCAGAGGGCGAGAATGCCCAGGGTTTCTTGGATAGATGTTAGAGGATTCTTCGCACCGTGGGTATTCTGGAGACCAGCGGGGTTGCATTCACGACTTTTCAGTTTACGGGAGCTGCCTTCACTTGGTGGGAGGCATATGAGAGGCGTAGGCCTGTTGGTTCGGCACCCCTTACTTGGCAGCACTTCTCCGCTCTATTTTTTGAGAAGTATGTCCCACAGTCCCGCAGGGAAGAGCTGCGTAGGCAGTTCGAGCAGTTGCGACAGGGGAATATGACTGATACTTAGTACGAGATCAGGTTCTCAGAGTTAGCTCGTCATGCGATTTGGCTGGTTGCTACGGAGAGTGAGAGGATCAGGAGGTTTGTTGATGGCCTCACGTATCAACTTCGGGTTCTCATGACTAGGCAGAGAGTGTCAGGTGCCACGTTTGAGGAGGTTGTGGATATCGCTCGTGAGATTGAGGCAGTTCGTCGTCAGGAGCGTGAGGAGAGTGAGGCCAAGAGGCCTCGAGGTCATGGTAGTTTTCGGGGTGCTCCTTCGAGGGGTCAGTTTCAGCATGACAGAGGCCGCCCGTTCAGACATGCTCAGTCAGCCCGCCCAGGTTATCATGGGGCATCATCGGGCCATGGTTGTCACGGTTCTCAGCAGGGTCATTCTTCACTCAGTGCCCTTCCAGCCTAGGGTTCGTCCCGTGCTCCATCAGTTTAGGATTCTTCTGCGCCAGGTGCGTCTCCTAGTCATTCCGGTGCTAGGGGTTCCCTTCAGTCCCCGCCTCCGGCACCCAGGAGTTGCTATGAGTGTAGAGAGATGGGTCATATGTGGAGGCAGTGTCCTCGTCGCCTTGGGGGTTCATCTCAACAGAGGGGTCAACCATCAGCTTCAGCGCCAGTTACTTCACCATCCACCCAGCCAGGTAGGGGTGGGGGACAGTCATCTAGGGGTCGCCCAAGAGGGGGAGGTCGATCCGGTGGTGGTCAGGCCCGCTTCTATGCACTTCCAGCTAGGCCTGATGCGATTACTGATAAGTCGGGATTTTAACATATTTTATGCCCCTACTTGCCTATGCTTTGATTATAAATTGCTACAAAATAGTCCCAAAATGCTCACAAGTTGTACTTGATTGCAGGTTTGATCGACAAAGCGACGGATGTCAAAGATCGGCTCAAAAAGGAGTTAAACCTGCTCAAGTGTCAAAGACTAAGTAAATTGAGGAAAAGAGAACCTAGTGCGGACCGCGCAAATGTGAATGCGGCCGCACTAGGAGGTTTAGAGAGCGGCATTTTCAAGCTGGAGGCAACGCGGCCACGCTACTCTTTTGTGTGGTCCGCGGTCAGGCTCCGCGACCACGCCACTCTTTTACGCGGTCCGCGGAGTAGAGATTCAGAGAGCCAAATTTTGCCAATTCCAAGCAATGCGGCCCGCGCTCGTTTTTGTGCGGCCGCGGTACACTTTCACGCGGTCCGCGGTCCTCAAGTTCAGAGAAGCATAAATTGAAGTCCAAGAGCCAGTGCGGCCGCGGTCCATTCTGCACGGCCCGCACTGACCCCGCAGGGGTATTTTTGTCCAGTTTTTCCAGCCTAATATAAATAGGACATTTTACCATTTTTAGGTTAAGTTTTATATCCCAGACATAGCTGCGCTCGTGAGACTCAATTTTGTAGCCATTTTCGGCACTTTTGCTCTTAATTAACGATAGATTATTGTAGTTTCTTCTTAGTAATCAATTATTATGCTTAGTTTTTCATCTATTTCTTCAATTTCTGTATCTAGCATGAGTAGCTAAACCCATTAGCTAGGGTTGTGGCTCAACCCTAGTGTGGGTAATTGATGGGTGTTGCCATCTAGGGTTAGGTTGATTATGGGTGTTTGCTATTTGGGTTAATTTTATGTTTTTAATTAAGAATTGGTGGTTGCAAACACTGATTCAAGCTTTGTGGGTTTGACTCTTCTTGAGAAAGAGAGTCTATGACCCCAAAATTGACCCAACAAGGAATTGGGATGGACTCATGAGAAATGATAGTCCCAATTAACGGGTTAAATCTCGAGAGAGTAATCACCCTACTTGAACCCTAGTTGCTTGAACTAATTGGCCTACCCAATTGGTCTCGAGAGAGTCAATTGGGCAAAATCACTCTCTCTACCGAGAGGTGTGAGAGTGGGTGCAATTGTGCAACGGTTATATCATAAGCCCCAAATATGTCAATCTGTCCTTAGTAACATCTACCCGTCAATTAGCCACCTAGGTAATGCCACGACCCTAGTGCCCTTCTTCCCATTAGATACAACTTAGCAATATTCTAGTAGCATAATT